>NW_026989262.1:0-112259 GCF_030222135.1 Aotus nancymaae
CTTCCATATTCCGGTAATGGGCTGAAAACGCCTGTTTTGGGACTCTGCAGAGAAAGTGTTTGCAGACTGCTGAATCCACACACGGGTTTAACTCTGGAAGTTGAGTGCACACATTGACAACCGTTCTGTTAGATAGCTGCGTTTTGGATTTAGAAGCAGATATTTCCCAGTGTTTACTGCTGTTTCCTCCATATGCCGGTAATGGGCTGAAAACGCCTGTTTTGGGACTCTGCAGAGAAAGTGTTTGCAGACTGCTGAATCCACACACGGGTTTAACTCTGGAAGTTGAGTGCACACATTGACAACCGTTCTGTTAGATAGCTGCGTTTTGTATTTAGAAGCAGATATTTCCCTGTGCTTACTGCTGTTTCTTCCATATGCCGGTAATGGGCTGAAAACGCCTGTTTTGGGACTCTGCAGAGAAAGTGTTTGCAGACTGCTGAATCCACACACCGGTTTAACTCTGGAAGTTGAGTGAACACATTGACAACCGTTCTGTTAGATAGCTGCGTTTTGGATTTAGAAGCATATATTTCCGTGTGCTTACTGCTGTTTCTTCCATATGTCGGTAATGGGCTGAAAACGCCTGTTTTGGGACTCTGCAGAGAAAGTGTTTGCAGACTGCTGAATCCACACACGGGTTTAACTCTGGAAGTTGAGTGCACACATTGACAACCGTTCTGTTAGATAGCTGCGTTTTGGATTTAGAAGCAGATATTTCCCTGTGCTTACTGCTGTTTCTTCCATATGCCGGTAATGGGCTGAAAACGCCTGTTTTGGGACTCTGCAGAGAAAGTGTTTGCAGACTGCTGAATCCACACACGGGTTTAACTCTGGAAGTTGAGTGCACACATTGACAACCGTTCTGTTAGATAGCTGCGTTTTGGATTTAGAAGCAGATATTTCCCTGTGCTTACTGCTGTTTCTTCCATATGCCGGTAATGGGCTGAAAACGCCTGTTTTTGGACTCTGCACAGAAAGTGTTTGCAGACTGCTGAATCCACACACGGGTTTAACTCTGGAAGTTGAGTGCACACATTGACAACCGTTCTGTTAGATAGCTGCGTTTTGGATTTAGAAGCAGATATTTCCCTGTGCTTACTGCTGTTTCTTCCATATGCCGGTAATGGGCTGAAAACGCCTGTTTTGGGACTCTGTACAGAAAGTGTTTGCAGACTGCTGAATCCACACACAGGTTTAACTCTTCAAGTTGAGTGCACACATTGACAACCGTTCTGTTAGATAGCTGCGTTTTGGATTTAGAAGCAGATATTTCCCTGTGCTTACTGCTGTTTCTTCCATATGCCGGTAATGGGCTGAAAACGCCTGTTTTGGGGCTCTGCAGAGAAAGTGTTTGCAGACTGCTGAATCCACACACGGGTTTAACTCTGGAAGTTGAGTGCACACATTGACAACCGTTCTGTTAGATAGCTGCGTTTTGGATTTAGAAGCAGATATTTCCCTGTGCTTACTGCAGTTTCTTCCATATTCCGGTAATGGGCTGAAAACGCCTGTTTTGGGACTCTGCAGAGAAAGTGTTTGCAGACTGCTGAATCCACACACGGGTTTAACTCTGGAAGTTGAGTGCACACATTGACAACCGTTCTGTTAGATAGCTGCGTTTTGGATTTAGAAGCAGATATTTCCCAGTGCTTACTGCTGTTTCTTCCATATGCCGGTAATGGGCTGAAAACGCCTGTTTTGGGACTCTGCACAGAAAGTGTTTGCAGAATGCTGAATCCACACACGGGTTTAACTCTGGAAGTTGAGTGCACACATTGACAACCGTTCTGTTAGATAGCTGCGTTTTGGATTTAGAAGCAGATATTTCCCAGTGCTTACGGCTGTTTCTTCCATATGCCGGTAATGGTCTGAAAACGCCTGTTTTGGGACTCTGCAGAGAAAGTGTTTGCAGACTGCTGAATCCACACACGGGTTTAACTCTGGAAGTTGAGTGCACACATTGACAACCGTTCTGTTAGATAGCTGCGTTTTGGATTTAGAAGCAGATATTTCCCTGTGCTTACTGCTGTTTCTTCCATATGCCGGTAATGGGCTGAAAACGCCTGTTTTGGGCCTCTGCACAGAAAGTGTTTGCAGACTGCTGAATCCACACACGGGTTTAACTCTGGAAGTTGAGTGCACACATTGACAACCGTTCTGTTAGAAAGCTGCGTTTTGGATTTAGAAGCAGATATTTCCCTGTGCTTACGGCTGTTTCTTCCATATGCCGGTAATGGGCTGAAAACGCCTGTTTTGGGACTCTGCAGAGAAAGTGTTTGCAGACTGCTGAATCCACACACGGGTTTAACTCTGGAAGTTGAGTGCACACATTGACAACCGTTCTGTTAGATAGCTGCGTTTTGGATTTAGAAGCAGATATTTCCCTGTGCTTACTGCTGTTTCTTCCATATGCCGGTAATGGGCTGAAAACGCCTGTTTTGGGACTCTGCACAGAAAGTGTTTGCAGACTGCTGAATCCACACACGGGTTTAACTCTGGAAGTTGAGTGCACACATTGACAACCGTTCTGTTAGATAGCTGCGTTTTGGATTTAGAAGCAGATATTTCCCTGTGCTTACTGCTGTTTCTTCCATATGCCGGTAATGGGCTGAAAACGCCTGTTTTGGGACTCTGCAGAGAAAGTGTTTGCAGACTGCTGAATCCACACACGGGTTTAACTCTGGAAGTTGAGTGCACACATTGACAACCGTTCTGTTAGATAGCTGCGTTTTGGATTTAGAAGCAGATATTTCCCTGTGCTTACTGCTGTTTCTTCCATATACCGGTAATGGGCTGAAAACGCCTGTTTTGGGACTCTGCACAGAAAGTGTTTGCAGACTGCTGAATCCACACACGGGTTTAACTCTGGAAGTTGAGTGCACACATTGACAACCGTTCTGTTAGATAGCTGCGTTTTGGATTTAGAAGCAGATATTTCCCAGTGCTTACTGCTGTTTCCTCCATATGCCGGTAATGGGCTGAAAACGCCTGTTTTGGGGCTCTGCAGAGAAAGTGTTTGCAGACTGCTGAATCCACACACGGGTTTAACTCTGGAAGTTGAGTGCACACATTGACAACCGTTCTGTTAGATAGCTGCGTTTTGGATTTAGAAGCAGATATTTCCCTGTGCTTACTGCTGTTTCTTCCATATGCCGGTAATGGGCTGAAAACGCCTGTTTTGGGACTCTGCAGAGAAAGTGTTTGCAGACTGCTGAATCCACACACCGGTTTAACTCTGGAAGTTGAGTGCACACATTGACAACCGTTCTGTTAGATAGCTGCGTTTTGGATTTAGAAGCAGATATTTCCCTGTGCTTACTGCTGTTTCTTCCATATGCCGGTAATGGGCTGAAAACGCCTGTTTTGGGACTCTGCAGAGAAAGTGTTTGCAGACTGCTGAATCCACACACGGGTTTAACTCTGGAAGTTGAGTGCACACATTGACAACCGTTCTGTTAGATAGCTGCGTTTTGGATTTAGAAGCAGATATTTCCCTGTGCTTACTGCTGTTTCTTCCATATGCCGGTAATGGGCTGAAAACGCCTGTTTTGGGACTCTGCACAGAAAGTGTTTGCAGACTGCTGAATCCACACACGGGTTTAACTCTGGAAGTTGAGTGCACACATTGACAATCGTTCTGTTAGATAGCTTCGTTTTGGATTTAGAAGCAGATATTTCCCTGTGCTTACTGCTGTTTCTTCCATATGCCGGTAATGGGCTGAAAACGCCTGTTTTGGGGCTCTGCAGAGAAAGTGTTTGCAGACTGCTGAATCCACACACGGGTTAAACTCTGGAAGTTGAGTGCACACATTGACAACCGTTCTGTTAGATAGCTGCGTTTTGGATTTAGAAGCAGATATTTCCCTGTGCTTACTGCTGTTTCTTCCATATGCCGGTAATGGGCTGAAAACGCCTGTTTTGGGACTCTGCAGAGAAAGTGTTTGCAGACTGCTGAATCCACACACGGGTTTAACTCTGGAAGTTGAGTGCACACATTGACAACCGTTCTGTTAGATAGCTGCGTTTTGGATTTAGAAGCAGATATTTCCCAGTGCTTACTGCTGTTTCTTCCATATGCCGGTAATGGGCTGAAAACGTCTGTTTTGGGACTCTGCAGAGAAAGTGTTTGCAGACTGCTGAATCCACACACGGGTTTAACTCTGGAAGTTGAGTGCACACATTGACAACCGTTCTGTTAGATAGCTGCGTTTTGGATTTAGAAGCAGATATTTCCCTGTGCTTACTGCAGTTTCTTCCATATGCCGGTAATGGGCTGAAAACGCCTGTTTTGGGACTCTGCAGAGAAAGTGTTTGCAGACTGCTGAATCCACACACGGGTTTAACTCTGGAAGTTGAGTGCACACATTGACAACCGTTCTGTTAGATAGCTGCGTTTTGGATTTAGAAGCAGATATTTCCCTGTGCTTACTGCTGTTTCTTCCATATGCCGGTAATGGGCTGAAAACGCCTGTTTTTGGACTCTGCACAGAAAGTGTTTGCAGACTGCTGAATCCACACACGGGTTTAACTCTGGAAGTTGAGTGCACACATTGACAACCGTTCTGTTAGATAGCTGCGTTTTGGATTTAGAAGCAGATATTTCCCTGTGCTTACTGCTGTTTCTTCCATATGCCGGTAATGGGCTGAAAACGCCTGTTTTGGGACTCTGTACAGAAAGTGTTTGCAGACTGCTGAATCCACACACAGGTTTAACTCTGCAACTTGAGTGCACACATTGACAACCGTTCTGTTAGATAGCCTCGTTTTGGATTTAGAAGCAGATATTTCCCTGTGCTTACTGCTGTTTCTTCCATATGCCGGTAATGGGCTGAAAACGCCTGTTTTGGGACTCTGCAGAGAAAGTGTTTGCAGACTGCTGAATCCACACACGGGTTTAACTCTGGAAGTTGAGTGCACACATTGACAACCGTTCTGTTAGATAGCTGCGTTTTGGATTTAGAAGCAGATATTTCCCTGTGCTTACTGCAGTTTCTTCCATATTCCGGTAGTGGGCTGAAAACGCCTGTTTTGGGATTCTGCAGAGAAAGTGTTTGCAGACTGCTGAATCCACACACGGGTTTAACTCTGGAAGTTGAGTGCACACATTGACAACCGTTCTGTTAGATAGCTGCGTTTTGGATTTAGAAGCAGATATTTCCCAGTGCTTACTGCTGTTTCTTCCATATGCCGGTAATGGGCTGAAAACGCCTGTTTTGGGACTCTGCAGAGAAAGTGTTTGCAGACTGCTGAATCCACACACGGGTTTAACTCTGGAAGTTGAGTGCACACATTGACAACCGTTCTGTTAGATAGCTGCGTTTTGGATTTAGAAGCAGATATTTCCCTGTGCTTACTGCTGTTTCTTCCATATGCCGGTAATGGGCTGAAAACGCCTGTTTTGGGACTCTGCACAGAAAGTGTTTGCAGACTGCTGAATCCACACACGGGTTTAACTCTTGAAGTTGAGTGCACACATTGACAACCGTTCTGTTAGATAGCTGCGTTTTGGATTTAGAAGCAGATATTTCCCAGTGCTTACTGCTGTTTCATCCATATGCCGGTAATGGGCTGAAAACGCCTGTTTTGGGACTCTGCAGAGAAAGTGTTTGCAGACTGCTGAATCCACACACGGGTTTAACTCTGGAAGTTGAGTGCACACATTGACAACCGTTCTGTTAGATAGCTGCGTTTTGGATTTAGAAGCAGATATTTCCCTGTGCTTACTGCTGTTTCTTCCATATGCCGGTAATGGGCTGAAAACGCCTGTTTTGGGACTCTGCAGAGAAAGTGTTTGCAGACTGCTGAATCCACACACGGGTTTAACTCTGGAAGTTGAGTGCACACATTGACAACCGTTCTGTTAGATAGCTGCGTTTTGGATTTAGAAGCAGATATTTCCCAGTGCTTACTGCTGTTTCCTCCATATGCCGGTAATGGGCTGAAAACGCCTGTTTTGGGACTCTGCACAGAAAGTGTTTGCAGACTGCTGAATCCACACACGGGTTTAACTCTGGAAGTTGAGTGCACACATTGACAACCGTTCTGTTAGATAGCTGCGTTTTGGATTTAGAAGCAGATATTTCCCTGTGCTTACTGCTGTTTCTTCCATATGCCGGTAATGGGCTGAAAACGCCTGTTTTGGGACTCTGCAGAGAAAGTGTTTGCAGACTGCTGAATCCACACACCGGTTTAACTCTGGAAGTTGAGTGAACACATTGACAACCGTTCTGTTAGATAGCTGCGTTTTGGATTTAGAAGCATATATTTCCGTGTGCTTACTGCTGTTTCTTCCATATGCCGGTAATGGGCTGAAAACGCCTGTTTTGGGACCCTGCAGAGAAAGTGTTTGCAGACTGCTGAATCCACACACGGGTTTAACTCTGGAAGTTGAGTGCACACATTGACAACCGTTCTGTTAGATAGCTGCGTTTTGGATTTAGAAGCAGATATTTCCCTGTGCTTACTGCTGTTTCTTCCATATGCCGGTAATGGGCTGAAAACGCCTGTTTTGGGACTCTGCAGAGAAAGTGTTTGCAGACTGCTGAATCCACACACGGGTTTAACTCTGGAAGTTGAGTGCACACATTGACAATCGTTCTGTTAGATAGCTTCGTTTTGGATTTAGAAGCAGATATTTCCCTGTGCTTACTGCTGTTTCTTCCATATGCCGGTAATGGGCTGAAAACGCCTGTTTTGGGGCTCTGCAGAGAAAGTGTTTGCAGACTGCTGAATCCACACACGGGTTTAACTCTGGAAGTTGAGTGCACACATTGACAACCGTTCTGTTAGATAGCTGCGTTTTGGATTTAGAAGCAGATATTTCCCTGTGCTTACTGCTGTTTCTTCCATATGCCGGTAATGGGCTGAAAACGCCTGTTTTGGGACTCTGCAGAGAAAGTGTTTGCAGACTGCTGAATCCACACACGGGTTTAACTCTGGAAGTTGAGTGCACACATTGACAACCGTTCTGTTAGATAGCTGCGTTTTGGATTTAGAAGCAGATATTTCCCAGTGCTTACTGCTGTTTCTTCCATATGCCGGTAATGGGCTGAAAACGTCTGTTTTGGGACTCTGCAGAGAAAGTGTTTGCAGACTGCTGAATCCACACACGGGTTTAACTCTGGAAGTTGAGTGCACACATTGACAACCGTTCTGTTAGATAGCTGCGTTTTGGATTTAGAAGCAGATATTTCCCTGTGCTTACTGCAGTTTCTTCCATATGCCGGTAATGGGCTGAAAACGCCTGTTTTGGGACTCTGCAGAGAAAGTGTTTGCAGACTGCTGAATCCACACACGGGTTTAACTCTGGAAGTTGAGTGCACACATTGACAACCGTTCTGTTAGATAGCTGCGTTTTGGATTTAGAAGCAGATATTTCCCTGTGCTTACTGCTGTTTCTTCCATATGCCGGTAATGGGCTGAAAACGCCTGTTTTTGGACTCTGCACAGAAAGTGTTTGCAGACTGCTGAATCCACACACGGGTTTAACTCTGGAAGTTGAGTGCACACATTGACAACCGTTCTGTTAGATAGCTGCGTTTTGGATTTAGAAGCAGATATTTCCCTGTGCTTACTGCTGTTTCTTCCATATGCCGGTAATGGGCTGAAAACGCCTGTTTTGGGACTCTGTACAGAAAGTGTTTGCAGACTGCTGAATCCACACACAGGTTTAACTCTGCAAGTTGAGTGCACACATTGACAACCGTTCTGTTAGATAGCTGCGTTTTGGATTTAGAAGCAGATATTTCCCTGTGCTTACTGCTGTTTCTTCCATATGCCGGTAATGGGCTGAAAACGCCTGTTTTGGGACTCTGCAGAGAAAGTGTTTGCAGACTGCTGAATCCACACACGGGTTTAACTCTGGAAGTTGAGTGCACACATTGACAACCGTTCTGTTAGATAGCTGCGTTTTGGATTTAGAAGCAGATATTTCCCTGTGCTTACTGCAGTTTCTTCCATATTCCGGTAGTGGGCTGAAAACGCCTGTTTTGGGATTCTGCAGAGAAAGTGTTTGCAGACTGCTGAATCCACACACGGGTTTAACTCTGGAAGTTGAGTGCACACATTGACAACCGTTCTGTTAGATAGCTGCGTTTTGGATTTAGAAGCAGATATTTCCCAGTGCTTACTGCTGTTTCTTCCATATGCCGGTAATGGGCTGAAAACGCCTGTTTTGGGACTCTGCAGAGAAAGTGTTTGCAGACTGCTGAATCCACACACGGGTTTAACTCTGGAAGTTGAGTGCACACATTGACAACCGTTCTGTTAGATAGCTGCGTTTTGGATTTAGAAGCAGATATTTCCCTGTGCTTACTGCTGTTTCTTCCATATGCCGGTAATGGGCTGAAAACGCCTGTTTTGGGACTCTGCACAGAAAGTGTTTGCAGACTGCTGAATCCACACACGGGTTTAACTCTTGAAGTTGAGTGCACACATTGACAACCGTTCTGTTAGATAGCTGCGTTTTGGATTTAGAAGCAGATATTTCCCAGTGCTTACTGCTGTTTCCTCCATATGCCGGTAATGGGCTGAAAACGCCTGTTTTGGGACTCTGCAGAGAAAGTGTTTGCAGACTGCTGAATCCACACACGGGTTTAACTCTGGAAGTTGAGTGCACACATTGACAACCGTTCTGTTAGATAGCTGCGTTTTGGATTTAGAAGCAGATATTTCCCTGTGCTTACTGCTGTTTCTTCCATATGCCGGTAATGGGCTGAAAACGCCTGTTTTGGGACTCTGCACAGAAAGTGTTTGCAGACTGCTGAATCCACACACCGGTTTAACTCTGGAACTTGAGTGAACACATTGACAACCGTTCTGTTAGATAGCTGCGTTTTGGATTTAGAAGCATATATTTCCGTGTGCTTACTGCTGTTTCTTCCATATGCCGGTAATGGGCTGAAAACGCCTGTTTTGGGACTCTGCACAGAAAGTGTTTGCAGACTGCTGAATCCACACACGGGTTTAACTCTGGAAGTTGAGTGCACACATTGACAACCGTTCTGTTAGATAGCTGCGTTTTGGATTTAGAAGCAGATATTTCCCTGTGCTTACTGCTGTTTCTTCCATATGCCGGTAATGGGCTGAAAACGCCTGTTTTGGGACTCTGCAGAGAAAGTGTTTGCAGACTGCTGAATCCACACACGGGTTTAACTCTGGAAGTTGAGTGCACACATTGACAACCGTTCTGTTAGATAGCTGCGTTTTGGATTTAGAAGCAGATATTTCCCTGTGCTTACTGCAGTTTCTTCCATATTCCGGTAATGGGATGAAAACGCCTGTTTTGGGACTCTGCAGAGAAAGTGTTTGCAGACTGCTGAATCCACACACGGGTTTAACTCTGGAAGTTGAGTGCACACATTGACAACCGTTCTGTTAGATAGCTGCGTTTTGGATTTAGAAGCAGATATTTCCCAGTGTTTACTGCTGTTTCCTCCATATGCCGGTAATGGCTGAAAACGCCTGTTTTGGGACTCTGCAGAGAAAGTGTTTGCAGACTGCTGAATCCACACACGGGTTTAACTCTGGAAGTTGAGTGCACACATTGACAACCGTTCTGTTAGATAGCTGCGTTTTGGATTTAGAAGCAGATATTTCCCTGTGCTTACTGCTGTTTCTTCCATATGCCGGTAATGGGCTGAAAACGCCTGTTTTGGGACTCTGCAGAGAAAGTGTTTGCAGACTGCTGAATCCACACACCGGTTTACCTCTGGAAGTTGAGTGAACACATTGACAACCGTTCTGTTAGATAGCTGCGTTTTGGATTTAGAAGCATATATTTCCGTGTGCTTACTGCTGTTTCTTCCATATGCCGGTAACGGGCTGAAAACGCCTGTTTTGGGACTCTGCAGAGAAAGTGTTTGCAGACTGCTGAATCCACACACGGGTTTAACTCTGGAAGTTGAGTGCACACATTGACAACCGTTCTGTTAGATAGCTGCGTTTTGGATGTAGAAGCAGATATTTCCCTGTGCTTACTGCTGTTTCTTCCATATGCCGGTAATGGGCTGAAAACGCCTGTTTTGGGACTCTGCACAGAAAGTGTTTGCAGACTGCTGAATCCACACACGGGTTTAACTCTGGAAGTTGAGTGCACACATTGACAACCGTTCTGTTAGATAGCTGCGTTTTGGATTTAGAAGCAGATATTTCCCTGTGCTTACTGCTGTTTCTTCCATATGCCGGTAATGGGCTGAAAACGCCTGTTTTGGGACTCTGCAGAGAAAGTGTTTGCAGACTGCTGAATCCACACACGGGTTTAACTCTGGAAGTTGAGTGCACACATTGACAACCGTTCTGTTAGATAGCTGCGTTTTGGATTTAGAAGCAGATATTTCCCTGTGCTTACTGCTGTTTCTTCCATATGCCGGTAATGGGCTGAAAACGCCTGTTTTGGGACTCTGCAGAGAAAGTGTTTGCAGACTGCTGAATCCACACACGGGTTTAACTCTTGAAGTTGAGTGCACACATTGACAACCGTTCTGTTAGATAGCTGCGTTTTTGATTTAGAAGCAGATATTTCCCAGTGCTTACTGCTGTTTCCTCCATATGCCGGTAATGGGCTGAAAACGCCTGTTTTGGGACTCTGCAGAGAAAGTGTTTGCAGACTGCTGAATCCACACACGGGTTTAACTCTGGAAGTTGAGTGCACACATTGACAACCGTTCTGTTAGATAGCTGCGTTTTGGATTTAGAAGCAGATATTTCCCTGTGCTTACTGCTGTTTCTTCCATATGCCGGTAATGGGCTGAAAACGCCTGTTTTGGGACTCTGCAGAGAAAGTGTTTGCAGACTGCTGAATCCACACACCGGTTTAACTCTGGAAGTTGAGTGAACACATTGACAACCGTTCTGTTAGATAGCTGCGTTTTGGATTTAGAAGCATATATTTCCGTGTGCTTCCTGCTGTTTCTTCCATATGCCGGTAATGGGCTGAAAACGCCTGTTTTGGGACTCTGCAGAGAAAGTGTTTGCAGACTGCTGAATCCACACACGGGTTTAACTCTGGAAGTTGAGTGCACACATTGACAACCGTTCTGTTAGATAGCTGCGTTTTGGATTTAGAAGCAGATATTTCCCTGTGCTTACTGCTGTTTCTTCCATATGCCGGTAATGGGCTGAAAACGCCTGTTTTGGGACTCTGCAGAGAAAGTGTTTGCAGACTGCTGAATCCACACACGGGTTTAACTCTGGAAGTTGAGTGCACACATTGACAACCGTTCTGTTAGATAGCTGCGTTTTGGATTTAGAAGCAGATATTTCCCTGTGCTTACTGCTGTTTCTTCCATATGCCGGTAATGGGCTGAAAACGCCTGTTTTTGGACTCTGCACAGAAAGTGTTTGCAGACTGCTGAATCCACACACGGGTTTAACTCTGGAAGTTGAGTGCACACATTGACAACCGTTCTGTTAGATAGCTGCGTTTTGGATTTAGAAGCAGATATTTCCCTGTGCTTACTGCTGTTTCTTCCATATGCCGGTAATGGGCTGAAAACGCCTGTTTTGGGACTCTGTACAGAAAGTGTTTGCAGACTGCTGAATCCACACACAGGTTTAACTCTGCAAGTTGAGTGCACACATTGACAACCGTTCTGTTAGATAGCTGCGTTTTGGATTTAGAAGCAGATATTTCCCTGTGCTTACTGCTGTTTCTTCCATATGCCGGTAATGGGCTGAAAACGCCTGTTTTGGGGCTCTGCAGAGAAAGTGTTTGCAGACTGCTGAATCCACACACGGGTTTAACTCTGGAAGTTGAGTGCACACATTGACAACCGTTCTGTTAGATAGCTGCGTTTTGGATTTAGAAGCAGATATTTCCCTGTGCTTACTGCAGTTTCTTCCATATTCCGGTAATGGGCTGAAAACGCCTGTTTTGGGACTCTGCAGAGAAAGTGTTTGCAGACTGCTGAATCCACACACGGGTTTAACTCTGGAAGTTGAGTGCACACATTGACAACCGTTCTGTTAGATAGCTGCGTTTTGGATTTAGAAGCAGATATTTCCCAGTGCTTACTGCTGTTTCTTCCATATGCCGGTAATGGGCTGAAAACGTCTGTTTTGGGACTCTGCAGAGAAAGTGTTTGCAGACTGCTGAATCCACACACGGGTTTAACTCTGGAAGTTGAGTGCACACATTGACAACCGTTCTGTTAGATAGCTGCGTTTTGGATTTAGAAGCAGATATTTCCCTGTGCTTACGGCTGTTTCTTCCATATGCCGGTAATGGTCTGAAAACGCCTGTTTTGGGACTCTGCAGAGAAAGTGTTTGCAGACTGCTGAATCCACACACGGGTTTAACTCTGGAAGTTGAGTGCACACATTGACAACCGTTCTGTTAGATAGCTGCGTTTTGGATTTAGAAGCAGATATTTCCCTGTGCTTACTGCTGTTTCTTCCATATGCCGGTAATGGGCTGAAAACGCCTGTTTTGGGCCTCTGCACAGAAAGTGTTTGCAGACTGCTGAATCCACACACGGGTTTAACTCTGGAAGTTGAGTGCACACATTGACAACCGTTCTGTTAGATAGCTGCGTTTTGGATTTAGAAGCAGATATTTCCCTGTGCTTACGGCTGTTTCTTCCATATGCCGGTAATGGGCTGAAAACGCCTGTTTTGGGACTCTGCAGAGAAAGTGTTTGCAGACTGCTGAATCCACACACGGGTTTAACTCTGGAAGTTGAGTGCACACATTGACAACCGTTCTGTTAGATAGCTGCGTTTTGGATTTAGAAGCAGATATTTCCCTGTGCTTACTGCTGTTTCTTCCATATGCCGGTAATGGGCTGAAAACGCCTGTTTTGGGACTCTGCACAGAAAGTGTTTGCAGACTGCTGAATCCACACACGGGTTTAACTCTGGAAGTTGAGTGCACACATTGACAACCGTTCTGTTAGATAGCTGCGTTTTGGATTTAGAAGCAGATATTTCCCTGTGCTTACTGCTGTTTCTTCCATATGCCGGTAATGGGCTGAAAACGCCTGTTTTGGGACTCTGCAGAGAAAGTGTTTGCAGACTGCTGAATCCACACACGGGTTTAACTCTGGAAGTTGAGTGCACACATTGACAACCGTTCTGTTAGATAGCTGCGTTTTGGATTTAGAAGCAGATATTTCCCTGTGCTTACTGCTGTTTCTTCCATATGCCGGTAATGGGCTGAAAACCCCTGTTTTGGGACTCTGCAGAGAAAGTGTTTGCAGACTGCTGAATCCACACACGGGTTTAACTCTGGAAGTTGAGTGCACACATTGACAACCGTTCTGTTAGATAGCTGCGTTTTGGATTTAGAAGCAGATATTTCCCTGTGCTTACTGCTGTTTCTTCCATATGCCGGTAATGGGCTGAAAACGCCTGTTTTGGGACTCTGCAGAGAAAGTGTTTGCAGACTGCTGAATCCACACACGGGTTTAACTCTGGAAGTTGAGTGCACACATTGACAACCGTTCTGTTAGATAGCTGCGTTTTGGATTTAGAAGCAGATATTTCCCAGTGCTTACTGCTGTTTCTTCCATATGCCGGTAATGGGCTGAAAACGCCTGTTTTGGGACTCTGCAGAGAAAGTGTTTGCAGACTGCTGAATCCACACACGGGTTTAACTCTGGAAGTTGAGTGCACACATTGACAACCGTTCTGTTAGATAGCTGCGTTTTGGATTTAGAAGCAGATATTTCCCTGTGCTTACTGCTGTTTCTTCCATATGCCGGTAATGGGCTGAAAACGCCTGTTTTGGGACTCTGTACAGAAAGTGTTTGCAGACTGCTGAATCCACACACAGGTTTAACTCTGCAAGTTGAGTGCACACATTGACAACCGTTCTGTTAGATAGCTGCGTTTTGGATTTAGAAGCAGATATTTCCCTGTGCTTACTGCTGTTTCTTCCATATGCCGGTAATGGGCTGAAAACGCCTGTTTTGGGGC
The DNA here is from genome assembly GCF_030222135.1 of Aotus nancymaae. Taxonomy (NCBI): domain Eukaryota; kingdom Metazoa; phylum Chordata; class Mammalia; order Primates; family Aotidae; genus Aotus; species Aotus nancymaae. The sequence continues at coordinate 13,918 of NW_026989262.1, forward strand.
TCTGCAGAGAAAGTGTTTGCAGACTGCTGAATCCACACACGGGTTTAACTCTGGAAGTTGAGTGCACACATTGACAACCGTTCTGTTAGATAGCTGCGTTTTGGATTTAGAAGCAGATATTTCCCTGTGCTTACTGCAGTTTCTTCCATATTCCGGTAATGGGCTGAAAACGCCTGTTTTGTCACTCTGCAGAGAAAGTGTTTGCAGACTGCTGAATCCACACACGGGTTTAACTCTGGAAGTTGAGTGCACACATTGACAACCGTTCTGTTAGATAGCTGCGTTTTGGATTTAGAAGCAGATATTTCCCTGTGCTTACTGCTGTTTCTTCCATATGCCGGTTATGGGCTGAAAACGCCTGTTTTGGGACTCTGCACAGAAAGTGTTTGCAGAATGCTGAATCCACACACGGGTTTAACTCTGGAAGTTGAGTGCACACATTGACAACCGTTCTGTTAGATAGCTGCGTTTTGGATTTAGAAGCAGATATTTCCCAGTGCTTACGGCTGTTTCTTCCATATGCCGGTAATGGTCTGAAAACGCCTGTTTTGGGACTCTGCAGAGAAAGTGTTTGCAGACTGCTGAATCCACACACGGGTTTAACTCTGGAAGTTGAGTGCACACATTGACAACCGTTCTGTTAGATAGCTGCGTTTTGGATTTAGAAGCAGATATTTCCCTGTGCTTACTGCTGTTTCTTCCATATGCCGGTAATGGGCTGAAAACGCCTGTTTTGGGCCTCTGCACAGAAAGTGTTTGCAGACTGCTGAATCCACACACGGGTTTAACTCTGGAAGTTGAGTGCACACATTGACAACCGTTCTGTTAGATAGCTGCGTTTTGGATTTAGAAGCAGATATTTCCCTGTGCTTACGGCTGTTTCTTCCATATGCCGGTAATGGGCTGAAAACGCCTGTTTTGGGACTCTGCAGAGAAAGTGTTTGCAGACTGCTGAATCCACACACGGGTTTAACTCTGGAAGTTGAGTGCACACATTGACAACCGTTCTGTTAGATAGCTGCGTTTTGGATTTAGAAGCAGATATTTCCCTGTGCTTACTGCTGTTTCTTCCATATGCCGGTAATGGGCTGAAAACGCCTGTTTTGGGCCTCTGCACAGAAAGTGTTTGCAGACTGCTGAATCCACACACGGGTTTAACTCTGGAAGTTGAGTGCACACATTGACAACCGTTCTGTTAGATAGCTGCGTTTTGGATTTAGAAGCAGATATTTCCCTGTGCTTACTGCTGTTTCTTCCATATGCCGGTAAGGGGCTGAAAACGCCTGTTTTGGGACTCTGCAGAGAAAGTGTTTGCAGACTGCTGAATCCACACACGGGTTTAACTCTGGAAGTTGAGTGCACACATTGACAACCGTTCTGTTAGATAGCTGCGTTTTGGATTTAGAAGCAGATATTTCCCTGTGCTTACTGCTGTTTCTTCCATATGCCGGTAATGGGCTGAAAACGCCTGTTTTGGGACTCTGCACAGAAAGTGTTTGCAGACTGCTGAATCCACACACGGGTTTAACTCTGGAAGTTGAGTGCACACATTGACAACCGTTCTGTTAGATAGCTGCGTTTTGGATTTAGAAGCAGATATTTCCCAGTGCTTACTGCTGTTTCCTCCATATGCCGGTAAAGGGGTGAAAACGCCTGTTTTGGGACTCTGCACAGAAAGTGTTTGCAGACTGCTGAATCCACACACGGGTTTAACTCTGGAAGTTGAGTGCACACATTGACAACCGTTCTGTTAGATAGCTGCGTTTTGGATTTAGAAGCAGATATTTCCCTGTGCTTACTGCTGTTTCTTCCATATGCCGGTAATGGGCTGAAAACGCCTGTTTTGGGACTCTGCAGAGAAAGTGTTTGCAGACTGCTGAATCCACACACCGGTTTAACTCTGGAAGTTGAGTGAACACATTGACAACCGTTCTGTTAGATAGCTGCGTTTTGGATTTAGAAGCATATATTTCCGTGTGCTAACTGCTGTTTCTTCCATATGCCGGTAATGGGCTGAAAACGCCTGTTTTGGGACTCTGCAGAGAAAGTGTTTGCAGACTGCTGAATCCACACACGGGTTTAACTCTGGAAGTTGAGTGCACACATTGACAACCGTTCTGTTAGATAGCTGCGTTTTGGATTTAGAAGCAGATATTTCCCTGTGCTTACTGCTGTTTCTTCCATATGCCGGTAATGGGCTGAAAACGCCTGTTTTGGGACTCTGCAGAGAAAGTGTTTGCAGACTGCTGAATCCACACACGGGTTTAACTCTGGAAGTTGAGTGCACACATTGACAACCGTTCTGTTAGATAGCTGCGTTTTGGATTTAGAAGCAGATATTTCCCTGTGCTTACTGCTGTTTCTTCCATATGCCGGTAATGGGCTGAAAACGCCTGTTTTGGGACTCTGCAGAGAAAGTGTTTGCAGACTGCTGAATCCACACACGGGTTTAACTCTTGAAGTTGAGTGCACACATTGACAACCGTTCTGTTAGATAGCTGCGTTTTTGATTTAGAAGCAGATATTTCCCAGTGCTTACTGCTGTTTCCTCCATATGCCGGTAATGGGCTGAAAACGCCTGTTTTGGGACTCTGCAGAGAAAGTGTTTGCAGACTGCTGAATCCACACACGGGTTTAACTCTGGAAGTTGAGTGCACACATTGACAACCGTTCTGTTACATAGCTGCGTTTTGGATTTAGAAGCAGATATTTCCCTGTGCTTACTGCTGTTTCTTCCATATGCCGGTAATGGGCTGAAAACGCCTGTTTTGGGACTCTGCAGAGAAAGTGTTTGCAGACTGCTGAATCCACACACCGGTTTAACTCTGGAAGTTGAGTGAACACATTGACAACCGTTCTGTTAGATAGCTGCGTTTTGGATTTAGAAGCATATATTTCCGTGTGCTTCCTGCTGTTTCTTCCATATGCCGGTAATGGGCTGAAAACGCCTGTTTTGGGACTCTGCAGAGAAAGTGTTTGCAGACTGCTGAATCCACACACGGGTTTAACTCTGGAAGTTGAGTGCACACATTGACAACCGTTCTGTTAGATAGCTGCGTTTTGGATTTAGAAGCAGATATTTCCCTGTGCTTACTGCTGTTTCTTCCATATGCCGGTAATGGGCTGAAAACGCCTGTTTTGGGACTCTGCAGAGAAAGTGTTTGCAGACTGCTGAATCCACACACGGGTTTAACTCTGGAAGTTGAGTGCACACATTGACAACCGTTCTGTTAGATAGCTGCGTTTTGGATTTAGAAGCAGATATTTCCCTGTGCTTACTGCTGTTTCTTCCATATGCCGGTAATGGGCTGAAAACGCCTGTTTTTGGACTCTGCACAGAAAGTGTTTGCAGACTGCTGAATCCACACACGGGTTTAACTCTGGAAGTTGAGTGCACACATTGACAACCGTTCTGTTAGATAGCTGCGTTTTGGATTTAGAAGCAGATATTTCCCTGTGCTTACTGCTGTTTCTTCCATATGCCGGTAATGGGCTGAAAACGCCTGTTTTGGGACTCTGTACAGAAGTGTTTGCAGACTGCTGAATCCACACACAGGTTTAACTCTGCAAGTTGAGTGCACACATTGACAACCGTTCTGTTAGATAGCTGCGTTTTGGATTTAGAAGCAGATATTTCCCTGTGCTTACTGCTGTTTCTTCCATATGCCGGTAATGGGCTGAAAACGCCTGTTTTGGGGCTCTGCAGAGAAAGTGTTTGCAGACTGCTGAATCCACACACGGGTTTAACTCTGGAAGTTGAGTGCACACATTGACAACCGTTCTGTTAGATAGCTGCGTTTTGGATTTAGAAGCAGATATTTCCCTGTGCTTACTGCAGTTTCTTCCATATTCCGGTAATGGGCTGAAAACGCCTGTTTTGGGACTCTGCAGAGAAAGTGTTTGCAGACTGCTGAATCCACACACGGGTTTAACTCTGGAAGTTGAGTGCACACATTGACAACCGTTCTGTTAGATAGCTGCGTTTTGGATTTAGAAGCAGATATTTCCCAGTGCTTACTGCTGTTTCTTCCATATGCCGGTAATGGGCTGAAAACGCCTGTTTTGGGACTCTGCACAGAAAGTGTTTGCAGAATGCTGAATCCACACACGGGTTTAACTCTGGAAGTTGAGTGCACACATTGACAACCGTTCTGTTAGATAGCTGCGTTTTGGATTTAGAAGCAGATATTTCCCTGTGCTTACGGCTGTTTCTTCCATATGCCGGTAATGGTCTGAAAACGCCTGTTTTGGGACTCTGCAGAGAAAGTGTTTGCAGACTGCTGAATCCACACACGGGTTTAACTCTGGAAGTTGAGTGCACACATTGACAACCGTTCTGTTAGATAGCTGCGTTTTGGATTTAGAAGCAGATATTTCCCTGTGCTTACTGCTGTTTCTTCCATATGCCGGTAATGGGCTGAAAACGCCTGTTTTGGGCCTCTGCACAGAAAGTGTTTGCAGACTGCTGAATCCACACACGGGTTTAACTCTGGAAGTTGAGTGCACACATTGACAACCGTTCTGTTAGATAGCTGCGTTTTGGATTTAGAAGCAGATATTTCCCTGTGCTTACGGCTGTTTCTTCCATATGCCGGTAATGGGCTGAAAACGCCTGTTTTGGGACTCTGCAGAGAAAGTGTTTGCAGACTGCTGAATCCACACACGGGTTTAACTCTGGAAGTTGAGTGCACACATTGACAACCGTTCTGTTAGATAGCTGCGTTTTGGATTTAGAAGCAGATATTTCCCTGTGCTTACTGCTGTTTCTTCCATATGCCGGTAATGGGCTGAAAACGCCTGTTTTGGGACTCTGCACAGAAAGTGTTTGCAGACTGCTGAATCCACACACGGGTTTAACTCTGGAAGTTGAGTGCACACATTGACAACCGTTCTGTTAGATAGCTGCGTTTTGGATTTAGAAGCAGATATTTCCCTGTGCTTACTGCTGTTTCTTCCATATGCCGGTAATGGGCTGAAAACGCCTGTTTTGGGACTCTGCAGAGAAAGTGTTTGCAGACTGCTGAATCCACACACGGGTTTAACTCTGGAAGTTGAGTGCACACATTGACAACCGTTCTGTTAGATAGCTGCGTTTTGGATTTAGAAGCAGATATTTCCCTGTGCTTACTGCTGTTTCTTCCATATGCCGGTAATGGGCTGAAAACGCCTGTTTTGGGACTCTGCAGAGAAAGTGTTTGCAGACTGCTGAATCCACACACGGGTTTAACTCTGGAAGTTGAGTGCACACATTGACAACCGTTCTGTTAGATAGCTGCGTTTTGGATTTAGAAGCAGATATTTCCCTGTGCTTACTGCTGTTTCTTCCATATGCCGGTAATGGGCTGAAAACGCCTGTTTTGGGACTCTGCAGAGAAAGTGTTTGCAGACTGCTGAATCCACACACGGGTTTAACTCTGGAAGTTGAGTGCACACATTGACAACCGTTCTGTTAGATAGCTGCGTTTTGGATTTAGAAGCAGATATTTCCCAGTGCTTACTGCTGTTTCTTCCATATGCCGGTAATGGGCTGAAAACGCCTGTTTTGGGACTCTGCAGAGAAAGTGTTTGCAGACTGCTGAATCCACACACGGGTTTAACTCTGGAAGTTGAGTGCACACATTGACAACCGTTCTGTTAGATAGCTGCGTTTTGGATTTAGAAGCAGATATTTCCCTGTGCTTACTGCTGTTTCTTCCATATGCCGGTAATGGGCTGAAAACGCCTGTTTTGGGACTCTGTACAGAAAGTGTTTGCAGACTGCTGAATCCACACACAGGTTTAACTCTGCAAGTTGAGTGCACACATTGACAACCGTTCTGTTAGATAGCTGCGTTTTGGATTTAGAAGCAGATATTTCCCTGTGCTTACTGCTGTTTCTTCCATATGCCGGTAATGGGCTGAAAACGCCTGTTTTGGGGCTCTGCAGAGAAAGTGTTTGCAGACTGCTGAATCCACACACGGGTTTAACTCTGGAAGTTGAGTGCACACATTGACAACCGTTCTGTTAGATAGCTGCGTTTTGGATTTAGAAGCAGATATTTCCCTGTGCTTACTGCAGTTTCTTCCATATTCCGGTAATGGGCTGAAAACGCCTGTTTTGTCACTCTGCAGAGAAAGTGTTTGCAGACTGCTGAATCCACACACGGGTTTAACTCTGGAATTTGAGTGCACACATTGACAACCGTTCTGTTAGATAGCTGCGTTTTGGATTTAGAAGCAGATATTTCCCTGTGCTTACTGCTGTTTCTTCCATATGCCGGTTATGGGCTGAAAACGCCTGTTTTGGGACTCTGCACAGAAAGTGTTTGCAGAATGCTGAATCCACACACGGGTTTAACTCTGGAAGTTGAGTGCACACATTGACAACCGTTCTGTTAGATAGCTGCGTTTTGGATTTAGAAGCAGATATTTCCCAGTGCTTACGGCTGTTTCTTCCATATGCCGGTAATGGTCTGAAAACGCCTGTTTTGGGACTCTGCAGAGAAAGTGTTTGCAGACTGCTGAATCCACACACGGGTTTAACTCTGGAAGTTGAGTGCACACATTGACAACCGTTCTGTTAGATAGCTGCGTTTTGGATTTAGAAGCAGATATTTCCCTGTGCTTACTGCTGTTTCTTCCATATGCCGGTAATGGGCTGAAAACGCCTGTTTTGGGCCTCTGCACAGAAAGTGTTTGCAGACTGCTGAATCCACACACGGGTTTAACTCTGGAAGTTGAGTGCACACATTGACAACCGTTCTGTTAGATAGCTGCGTTTTGGATTTAGAAGCAGATATTTCCCTGTGCTTACGGCTGTTTCTTCCATATGCCGGTAATGGGCTGAAAACGCCTGTTTTGGGACTCTGCAGAGAAAGTGTTTGCAGACTGCTGAATCCACACACGGGTTTAACTCTGGAAGTTGAGTGCACACATTGACAACCGTTCTGTTAGATAGCTGCGTTTTGGATTTAGAAGCAGATATTTCCCTGTGCTTACTGCTGTTTCTTCCATATGCCGGTAATGGGCTGAAAACGCCTGTTTTGGGCCTCTGCACAGAAAGTGTTTGCAGACTGCTGAATCCACACACGGGTTTAACTCTGGAAGTTGAGTGCACACATTGACAACCGTTCTGTTAGATAGCTGCGTTTTGGATTTAGAAGCAGATATTTCCCTGTGCTTACTGCTGTTTCTTCCATATGCCGGTAATGGGCTGAAAACGCCTGTTTTGGGACTCTGCAGAGAAAGTGTTTGCAGACTGCTGAATCCACACACGGGTTTAACTCTGGAAGTTGAGTGCACACATTGACAACCGTTCTGTTAGATAGCTGCGTTTTGGATTTAGAAGCAGATATTTCCCTGTGCTTACTGCTGTTTCTTCCATATGCCGGTAATGGGCTGAAAACGCCTGTTTTGGGACTCTGCACAGAAAGTGTTTGCAGACTGCTGAATCCACACACGGGTTTAACTCTGGAAGTTGAGTGCACACATTGACAACCGTTCTGTTAGATAGCTGCGTTTTGGATTTAGAAGCAGATATTTCCCAGTGCTTACTGCTGTTTCCTCCATATGCCGGTAAAGGGGTGAAAACGCCTGTTTTGGGACTCTGCACAGAAAGTGTTTGCAGACTGCTGAATCCACACACGGGTTTAACTCTGGAAGTTGAGTGCACACATTGACAACCGTTCTGTTAGATAGCTGCGTTTTGGATTTAGAAGCAGATATTTCCCTGTGCTTACTGCTGCTTCTTCCATATGCCGGTAATGGGCTGAAAACGCCTGTTTTGGGACTCTGCAGAGAAAGTGTTTGCAGACTGCTGAATCCACACACCGGTTTAACTCTGGAAGTTGAGTGAACACATTGACAACCGTTCTGTTAGATAGCTGCGTTTTGGATTTAGAAGCATATATTTCCGTGTGCTAACTGCTGTTTCTTCCATATGCCGGTAATGGGCTGAAAACGCCTGTTTTGGGACTCTGCAGAGAAAGTGTTTGCAGACTGCTGAATCCACACACGGGTTTAACTCTGGAAGTTGAGTGCACACATTGACAACCGTTCTGTTAGATAGCTGCGTTTTGGATTTAGAAGCAGATATTTCCCTGTGCTTACTGCTGTTTCTTCCATATGCCGGTAATGGGCTGAAAACGCCTGTTTTGGGACTCTGCAGAGAAAGTGTTTGCAGACTGCTGAATCCACACACGGGTTTAACTCTGGAAGTTGAGTGCACACATTGACAACCGTTCTGTTAGATAGCTTCGTTTTGGATTTAGAAGCAGATATTTCCCTGTGCTTACTGCTGTTTCTTCCATATGCCGGTAATGGGCTGAAAACGCCTGTTTTGGGGCTCTGCAGAGAAAGTGTTTGCAGACTGCTGAATCCACACACGGGTTTAACTCTGGAAGTTGAGTGCACACATTGACAACCGTTCTGTTAGATAGCTGCGTTTTGGATTTAGAAGCAGATATTTCCCTGTGCTTACTGCTGTTTCTTCCATATGCCGGTAATGGGCTGAAAACGCCTGTTTTGGGACTCTGCAGAGAAAGTGTTTGCAGACTGCTGAATCCACACACGGGTTTAACTCTGGAAGTTGAGTGCACACATTGACAACCGTTCTGTTAGATAGCTGCGTTTTGGATTTACAAGCAGATATTTCCCAGTGCTTACTGCTGTTTCTTCCATATGCCGGTAATGGGCTGAAAACGTCTGTTTTGGGACTCTGCAGAGAAAGTGTTTGCAGACTGCTGAATCCACACACGGGTTTAACTCTGGAAGTTGAGTGCACACATTGACAACCGTTCTGTTAGATAGCTGCGTTTTGGATTTAGAAGCAGATATTTCCCTGTGCTTACTGCAGTTTCTTCCATATGCCGGTAATGGGCTGAAAACGCCTGTTTTGGGACTCTGCAGAGAAAGTGTTTGCAGACTGCTGAATCCACACACGGGTTTAACTCTGGAAGTTGAGTGCACACATTGACAACCGTTCTGTTAGATAGCTGCGTTTTGGATTTAGAAGCAGATATTTCCCTGTGCTTACTGCTGTTTCTTCCATATGCCGGTAATGGGCTGAAAACGCCTGTTTTTGGACTCTGCACAGAAAGTGTTTGCAGACTGCTGAATCCACACACGGGTTTAACTCTGGAAGTTGAGTGCACACATTGACAACCGTTCTGTTAGATAGCTGCGTTTTGGATTTAGAAGCAGATATTTCCCTGTGCTTACTGCTGTTTCTTCCATATGCCGGTAATGGGCTGAAAACGCCTGTTTTGGGACTCTGTACAGAAAGTGTTTGCAGACTGCTGAATCCACACACAGGTTTAACTCTGCAAGTTGAGTGCACACATTGACAACCGTTCTGTTAGATAGCTGCGTTTTGGATTTAGAAGCAGATATTTCCCTGTGCTTACTGCTGTTTCTTCCATATGCCGGTAATGGGCTGAAAACGCCTGTTTTGGGACTCTGCAGAGAAAGTGTTTGCAGACTGCTGAATCCACACACGGGTTTAACTCTGGAAGTTGAGTGCACACATTGACAACCGTTCTGTTAGATAGCTGCGTTTTGGATTTAGAAGCAGATATTTCCCTGTGCTTACTGCAGTTTCTTCCATATGCCGGTAGTGGGCTGAAAACGCCTGTTTTGGGATTCTGCAGAGAAAGTGTTTGCAGACTGCTGAATCCACACACGGGTTTAACTCTGGAAGTTGAGTGCACACATTGACAACCGTTCTGTTAGATAGCTGCGTTTTGGATTTAGAAGCAGATATTTCCCAGTGCTTACTGCTGTTTCTTCCATATGCCGGTAATGGGCTGAAAACGCCTGTTTTGGGACTCTGCAGAGAAAGTGTTTGCAGACTGCTGAATCCACACACGGGTTTAACTCTGGAAGTTGAGTGCACACATTGACAACCGTTCTGTTAGATAGCTGCGTTTTGGATTTAGAAGCAGATATTTCCCTGTGCTTACTGCTGTTTCTTCCATATGCCGGTAATGGGCTGAAAACGCCTGTTTTGGGACTCTGCACAGAAAGTGTTTGCAGACTGCTGAATCCACACACGGGTTTAACTCTTGAAGTTGAGTGCACACATTGACAACCGTTCTGTTAGATAGCTGCGTTTTGGATTTAGAAGCAGATATTTCCCAGTGCTTACTGCTGTTTCCTCCATATGCCGGTAATGGGCTGAAAACGCCTGTTTTGGGACTCTGCAGAGAAAGTGTTTGCAGACTGCTGAATCCACACACGGGTTTAACTCTGGAAGTTGAGTGCACACATTGACAACCGTTCTGTTAGATAGCTGCGTTTTGGATTTAGAAGCAGATATTTCCCTGTGCTTACTGCTGTTTCTTCCATATGCCGGTAATGGGCTGAAAACGCCTGTTTTGGGACTCTGCAGAGAAAGTGTTTGCAGACTGCTGAATCCACACACCGGTTTAACTCTGGAAGTTGAGTGAACACATTGACAACCGTTCTGTTAGATAGCTGGGTTTTGGATTTAGAAGCATATATTTCCGTGTGCTTACTGCTGTTTCTTCCATATGCCGGTAATGGGCTGAAAACGCCTGTTTTGGGACTCTGCACAGAAAGTGTTTGCAGACTGCTGAATCCACACACGGGTTTAACTCTGGAAGTTGAGTGCACACATTGACAACCGTTCTGTTAGATAGCTGCGTTTTGGATTTAGAAGCAGATATTTCCCTGTGCTTACTGCTGTTTCTTCCATATGCCGGTAATGGGCTGAAAACGCCTGTTTTGGGACTCTGCAGAGAAAGTGTTTGCAGACTGCTGAATCCACACACGGGTTTAACTCTGGAAGTTGAGTGCACACATTGACAACCGTTCTGTTAGATAGCTGCGTTTTGGATTTAGAAGCAGATATTTCCCTGTGCTTACTGCTGTTTCTTCCATATGCCGGTAATGGGCTGAAAACGCCTGTTTTGGGACTCTGCACAGAAAGTGTTTGCAGACTGCTGAATCCACACACGGGTTTAACTCTGGAAGTTGAGTGCACACATTGACAACCGTTCTGTTAGATAGCTGCGTTTTGGATTTAGAAGCAGATATTTCCCAGTGTTTACTGCTGTTTCCTCCATATGCCGGTAATGGGCTGAAAACGCCTGTTTTGGGACTCTGCAGAGAAAGTGTTTGCAGACTGCTGAATCCACACACGGGTTTAACTCTGGAAGTTGAGTGCACACATTGACAACCGTTCTGTTAGATAGCTGCGTTTTGGATTTAGAAGCAGATATTTCCCTGTGCTTACTGCTGTTTCTTCCATATGCCGGTAATGGGCTGAAAACGCCTGTTTTGGGACTCTGCAGAGAAAGTGTTTGCAGACTGCTGAATCCACACACCGGTTTAACTCTGGAAGTTGAGTGAACACATTGACAACCGTTCTGTTAGATAGCTGCGTTTTGGATTTAGAAGCATATATTTCCGTGTGCTTACTGCTGTTTCTTCCATATGCCGGTAATGGGCTGAAAACGCCTGTTTTGGGACTCTGCAGAGAAAGTGTTTGCAGACTGCTGAATCCACACACGGGTTAAACTCTGGAAGTTGAGTGCACACATTGACAACCGTTCTGTTAGATAGCTGCGTTTTGGATTTAGAAGCAGATATTTCCCTGTGCTTACTGCTGTTTCTTCCATATGCCGGTAATGGGCTGAAAACGCCTGTTTTGGGACTCTGCACAGAAAGTGTTTGCAGACTGCTGAATCCACACACGGGTTTAACTCTGGAAGTTGAGTGCACACATTGACAACCGTTCTGTTAGATAGCTGCGTTTTGGATTTAGAAGCAGATATTTCCCTGTGCTTACTGCTGTTTCTTCCATATGCCGGTAATGGGCTGAAAACGCCTGTTTTGGGACTCTGCAGAGAAAGTGTTTGCAGACTGCTGAATCCACACACGGGTTTAACTCTGGAAGTTGAGTGCACACATTGACAACCGTTCTGTTAGATAGCTGCGTTTTGGATTTAGAAGCAGATATTTCCCTGTGCTTACTGCTGTTTCTTCCATATGCCGGTAATGGGCTGAAAACGCCTGTTTTGGGACTCTGCAGAGAAAGTGTTTGCAGACTGCTGAATCCACACACGGGTTTAACTCTTGAAGTTGAGTGCACACATTGACAACCGTTCTGTTAGATAGCTGCGTTTTGGATTTAGAAGCAGATATTTCCCAGTGCTTACTGCTGTTTCCTCCATATGCCGGTAATGGGCTGAAAACGCCTGTTTTGGGACTCTGCAGAGAAAGACTTTGCAGACTGCTGAATCCACACACGGGTTTAACTCTGGAAGTTGAGTGCACACATTGACAACCGTTCTGTTAGATAGCTGCGTTTTGGATTTAGAAGCAGATATTTCCCTGTGCTTACTGCTGTTTCTTCCATATGCCGGTAATGGGCTGAAAACGCCTGTTTTGGGACTCTGCAGAGAAAGTGTTTGCAGACTGCTGAATCCACACACCGGTTTAACTCTGGAAGTTGAGTGAACACATTGACAACCGTTCTGTTAGATAGCTGCGTTTTGGATTTAGAAGCAGATATTTCCCTGTGCTTACTGCTGTTTCTTCCATATGCCGGTAATGGGCTGAAAACGCCTGTTTTGGGACTCTGCAGAGAAAGTGTTTGCAGACTGCTGAATCCACACACGGGTTTAACTCTGGAAGTTGAGTGCACACATTGACAACCGTTCTGTTAGATAGCTGCGTTTTGGATTTAGAAGCAGATATTTCCCTGTGCTTACTGCTGTTTCTTCCATATGCCGGTAATGGGCTGAAAACGCCTGTTTTTGGACTCTGCACAGAAAGTGTTTGCAGACTGCTGAATCCACACACGGGTTTAACTCTGGAAGTTGAGTGCACACATTGACAACCGTTCTGTTAGATAGCTGCGTTTTGGATTTAGAAGCAGATATTTCCCTGTGCTTACTGCTGTTTCTTCCATATGCCGGTAATGGGCTGAAAACGCCTGTTTTGGGACTCTGTACAGAAAGTGTTTGCAGACTGCTGAATCCACACACGGGTTTAACTCTGCAAGTTGAGTGCACACATTGACAACCGTTCTGTTAGATAGCTGCGTTTTGGATTTAGAAGCAGATATTTCCCTGTGCTTACTGCTGTTTCTTCCATATGCCGGTAATGGGCTGAAAACGCCTGTTTTGGGACTCTGCAGAGAAAGTGTTTGCAGACTGCTGAATCCACACACGGGTTTAACTCTGGAAGTTGAGTGCACACATTGACAACCGTTCTGTTAGATAGCTGCGTTTTGGATTTAGAAGCAGATATTTCCCTGTGCTTACTGCTGTTTCTTCCATATGCCGGTAATGGGCTGAAAACGCCTGTTTTGGGACTCTGCACAGAAAGTGTTTGCAGACTGCTGAATCCACACACGGGTTTAACTCTTGAAGTTGAGTGCACACATTGACAACCGTTCTGTTAGATAGCTGCGTTTTGGATTTAGAAGCAGATATTTCCCAGTGCTTACTGCTGTTTCCTCCATATGCCGGTAATGGGCTGAAAACGCCTGTTTTGGGACTCTGCAGAGAAAGTGTTTGCAGACTGCTGAATCCACACACGGGTTTAACTCTGGAAGTTGAGTGCACACATTGACAACCGTTCTGTTAGATAGCTGCGTTTTGGATTTAGAAGCAGATATTTCCCTGTGCTTACGGCTGTTTCTTCCATATGCCGGTAATGGGCTGAAAACGCCTGTTTTTGGACTCTGCACAGTAAGTGTTTGCAGACTGCTGAATCCACACACGGGTTTAACTCTGGAAGTTGAGTGCACACATTGACAACCGTTCTGTTAGATAGCTGCGTTTTGGATTTAGAAGCAGATATTTCCCTGTGCTTACTGCAGTTTCTTCCATATTCCGGTAGTGGGCTGAAAACGCCTGTTTTGGGATTCTGCAGAGAAAGTGTTTGCAGACTGCTGAATCCACACACGGGTTTATCTCTGGAAGTTGAGTGCACACATTGACAACCGTTCTGTTAGATAGCTGCGTTTTGGATTTAGAAGCAGATATTTCCCAGTGCTTACTGCTGTTTCTTCCATATGCCGGTAATGGGCTGAAAACGCCTGTTTTGGGACTCTGCAGAGAAAGTGTTTGCAGACTGCTGAATCCACACACGGGTTTAACTCTGGAAGTTGAGTGCACACATTGACAACCGTTCTGTTAGATAGCTGCGTTTTGGATTTAGAAGCAGATATTTCCCTGTGCTTACTGCTGTTTCTTCCATATGCCGGTAATGGGCTGAAAACGCCTGTTTTGGGACTCTGCACAGAAAGTGTTTGCAGACTGCTGAATCCACACACGGGTTTAACTCTTGAAGTTGAGTGCACACATTGACAACCGTTCTGTTAGATAGCTGCGTTTTGGATTTAGAAGCAGATATTTCCCAGTGCTTACTGCTGTTTCCTCCATATGCCGGTAATGGGCTGAAAACGCCTGTTTTGGGACTCTGCACAGAAAGTGTTTGCAGACTGCTGAATCCACACACGGGTTTAACTCTGGAAGTTGAGTGCACACATTGACAACCGTTCTGTTAGATAGCTGCGTTTTGGATTTAGAAGCAGATATTTCCCTGTGCTTACTGCTGTTTCTTCCATATGCCGGTAATGGGCTGAAAACGCCTGTTTTGGGACTCTGCAGAGAAAGTGTTTGCAGACTGCTGAATCCACACACCGGTTTAACTCTGGAAGTTGAGTGAACACATTGACAACCGTTCTGTTAGATAGCTGCGTTTTGGATTTAGAAGCATATATTTCCGTGTGCTTACTGCTGTTTCTTCCATATGCCGGTAATGGGCTGAAAACGCCTGTTTTGGGACTCTGCACAGAAAGTGTTTGCAGACTGCTGAATCCACACACGGGTTTAACTCTGGAAGTTGAGTGCACACATTGACAACCGTTCTGTTAGATAGCTGCGTTTTGGATTTAGAAGCAGATATTTCCCTGTGCTTACTGCTGTTTCTTCCATATGCCGGTAATGGGCTGAAAACGCCTGTTTTGGGACTCTGCAGAGAAAGTGTTTGCAGACTGCTGAATCCACACACGGGTTTAACTCTGGAAGTTGAGTGCACACATTGACAACCGTTCTGTTAGATAGCTGCGTTTTGGATTTAGAAGCAGATATTTCCCTGTGCTTACTGCTGTTTCTTCCATATGCCGGTAATGGGCTGAAAACGCCTGTTTTGGGACTCTGCACAGAAAGTGTTTGCAGACTGCTGAATCCACACACGGGTTTAACTCTTGAAGTTGAGTGCACACATTGACAACCGTTCTGTTAGATAGCTGCGTTTTGGATTTAGAAGCAGATATTTCCCAGTGCTTACTGCTGTTTCCTCCATATGCCGGTAATGGGCTGAAAACGCCTGTTTTGGGACTCTGCAGAGAAAGACTTTGCAGACTGCTGAATCCACACACGGGTTTAACTCTGGAAGTTGAGTGCACACATTGACAACCGTTCTGTTAGATAGCTGCGTTTTGGATTTAGAAGCAGATATTTCCCTGTGCTTACTGCTGTTTCTTCCATATGCCGGTAATGGGCTGAAAACGCCTGTTTTGGGACTCTGCAGAGAAAGTGTTTGCAGACTGCTGAATCCACACACCGGTTTAACTCTGGAAGTTGAGTGAACACATTGACAACCGTTCTGTTAGATAGCTGCGTTTTGGATTTAGAAGCATATATTTCCGTGTGCTTACTGCTGTTTCTTCCATATGCCGGTAATGGGCTGAAAACGCCTGTTTTGGGACTCTGCAGAGAAAGTGTTTGCAGACTGCTGAATCCACACACGGGTTTAACTCTGGAAGTTGAGTGCACACATTGACAACCGTTCTGTTAGATAGCTGCGTTTTGGATTTAGAAGCAGATATTTCCCTGTGCTTACTGCTGTTTCTTCCATATGCCGGTAATGGGCTGAAAACGCCTGTTTTGGGACTCTGCAGAGAAAGTGTTTGCAGACTGCTGAATCCACACACGGGTTTAACTCTGGAAGTTGAGTGCACACATTGACAACCGTTCTGTTAGATAGCTGCGTTTTGGATTTAGAAGCAGATATTTCCCTGTGCTTACTGCTGTTTCTTCCATATGCCGGTAATGGGCTGAAAACGCCTGTTTTGGGGCTCTGCACAGAAAGTGTTTGCAGACTGCTGAATCCACACACGGGTTTAACTCTGGAAGTTGAGTGCACACATTGACAACCGTTCTGTTAGATAGCTGCGTTTTGGATTTAGAAGCAGATATTTCCCTGTGCTTACTGCTGTTTCTTCCATATGCCGGTAATGGGCTGAAAACGCCTGTTTTGGGACTCTGTACAGAAAGTGTTTGCAGACTGCTGAATCCACACACAGGTTTAACTCTGCAAGTTGAGTGCACACATTGACAACCGTTCTGTTAGATAGCTGCGTTTTGGATTTAGAAGCAGATATTTCCCTGTGCTTACTGCTGTTTCTTCCATATGCCGGTAATGGGCTGAAAACGCCTGTTTTGGGGCTCTGCAGAGAAAGTGTTTGCAGACTGCTGAATCCACACACGGGTTTAACTCTGGAAGTTGAGTGCACACATTGACAACCGTTCTGTTAGATAGCTGCGTTTTGGATTTAGAAGCAGATATTTCCCTGTGCTTACTGCAGTTTCTTCCATATTCCGGTAATGGGCTGAAAACGCCTCTTTTGGGACTCTGCAGAGAAAGTGTTTGCAGACTGCTGAATCCACACACGGGTTTAACTCTGGAAGTTGAGTGCACACATTGACAACCGTTCTGTTAGATAGCTGCGTTTTGGATTTAGAAGCAGATATTTCCCAGTGCTTACTGCTGTTTCTTCCATATGCCGGTAATGGGCTGAAAACGCCTGTTTTGGGACTCTGCACAGAAAGTGTTTGCAGAATGCTGAATCCACACACGGGTTTAACTCTGGAAGTTGAGTGCACACATTGACAACCGTTCTGTTAGAAAGCTGCGTTTTGGATTTAGAAGCAGATATTTCCCAGTGCTTACGACTGTTTCTGCTTATGCCGGTAATGGTCTGAAAACGCCTGTTTTGGGACTCTGCAGAGAAAGTGTTTGCAGACTGCTGAATCCACACACGGGTTTAACTCTGGAAGTTGAGTGCACACATTGACAACCGTTCTGTTAGATAGCTGCGTTTTGGATTTAGAAGCAGATATTTCCCTGTGCTTACTGCTGTTTCTTCCATATGCCGGTAGGAAGAAAACGCCTGTTTTGGGCCTCTGCACAGAAAGTGTTTGCAGACTGCTGAATCCACACACGGGTTTAACTCTGGAAGTTGAGTGCACACATTGACAACCGTTCTGTTAGATAGCTGCGTTTTGGATTTAGAAGCAGATATTTCCCTGTGCTTACGGCTGTTTCTTCCATATGCCGGTAATGGGCTGAAAACGCCTGTTTTGGGACTCTGCAGAGAAAGTGTTTGCAGACTGCTGAATCCACACACGGGTTTAACTCTGGAAGTTGAGTGCACACATTGACAACCGTTCTGTTAGATAGCTGCGTTTTGGATTTAGAAGCAGATATTTCCCTGTGCTTACTGCTGTTTCTTCCATATGCCGGTAATGGGCTGAAAACGCCTGTTTTGGGACTCTGCACAGAAAGTGTTTGCAGACTGCTGAATCCACACACGGGTTTAACTCTGGAAGTTGAGTGCACACATTGACAACCGTTCTGTTAGATAGCTGCGTTTTGGATTTAGAAGCAGATATTTCCCTGTGCTTACTGCTGTTTCTTCCATATGCCGGTAATGGGCTGAAAACGCCTGTTTTGGGACTCTGCAGAGAAAGTGTTTGCAGACTGCTGAATCCACACACGGGCTTAACTCTGGAAGTTGAGTGCACACATTGACAACCGTTCTGTTAGATAGCTGCGTTTTGGATTTAGAAGCAGATATTTCCCTGTGCTTACTGCTGTTTCTTCCATATGCCGGTAATGGGCTGAAAACGCCTGTTTTGGGGCTCTGCAGAGAAAGTGTTTGCAGACTGCTGAATCCACACACGGGTTTAACTCTGGAAGTTGAGTGCTCACATTGACAACCGTTCTGTTAGATAGCTGCGTTTTGGATTTAGAAGCAGATATTTCCCTGTGCTTACTGCTGTTTCTTCCATATGCCGGTAATGGGCTGAAAACGCCTGTTTTGGGACTCTGCAGAGAAAGTGTTTGCAGACTGCTGAATCCACACACGGGTTTAACTCTGGAAGTTGAGTGCACACATTGACAACCGTTCTGTTAGATAGCTGCGTTTTGGATTTAGAAGCAGATATTTCCCAGTGCTTACTGCTGTTTCTTCCATATGCCGGTAATGGGCTGAAAACGCCTGTTTTGGGACTCTGCAGAGAAAGTGTTTGCAGACTGCTGAATCCACACACGGGTTTAACTCTGGAAGTTGAGTGCACACATTGACAACCGTTCTGTTAGATAGCTGCGTTTTGGATTTAGAAGCAGATATTTCCCTGTGCTTACTGCAGTTTCTTCCATATGCCGGTAATGGGCTGAAAACGCCTGTTTTGGGACTCTGCAGAGAAAGTGTTTGCAGACTGCTGAATCCACACACGGGTTTAACTCTGGAAGTTGAGTGCACACATTGACAACCGTTCTGTTAGATAGCTGCGTTTTGGATTTAGAAGCAGATATTTCCCTGTGCTTACTGCTGTTTCTTCCATATGCCGGTAATGGGCTGAAAACGCCTGTTTTTGGACTCTGCACAGAAAGTGTTTGCAGACTGCTGAATCCACACACGGGTTTAACTCTGGAAGTTGAGTGCACACATTGACAACCGTTCTGTTAGATAGCTGCGTTTTGGATTTAGAAGCAGTTATTTCCCTGTGCTTACTGCTGTTTCTTCCATATGCCGGTAATGGGCTGAAAACGCCTGTTTTGGGACTCTGTACAGAAAGTGTTTGCAGACTGCTGAATCCACACACAGGTTTAACTCTGCAAGTTGAGTGCACACATTGACAACCGTTCTGTTAGATAGCTGCGTTTTGGATTTAGAAGCAGATATTTCCCTGTGCTTACTGCTGTTTCTTCCATATGCCGGTAATGGGCTGAAAACGCCTGTTTTGGGACTCTGCAGAGAAAGTGTTTGCAGACTGCTGAATCCACACACGGGTTTAACTCTGGAAGTTGAGTGCACACATTGACAACCGTTCTGTTAGATAGCTGCGTTTTGGATTTAGAAGCAGATATTTCCCTGTGCTTACTGCAGTTTCTTCCATATTACGGTAGTGGGCTGAAAACGCCTGTTTTGGGATTCTGCAGAGAAAGTGTTTGCAGACTGCTGAATCCACACACGGGTTTAACTCTGGAAGTTGAGTGCACACATTGACAACCGTTCTGTTAGATAGCTGCGTTTTGGATTTAGAAGCAGATATTTCCCAGTGCTTACTGCTGTTTCTTCCATATGCCGGTAATGGGCTGAAAACGCCTGTTTTGGGACTCTGCAGAGAAAGTGTTTGCAGACTGCTGAATCCACACACGGGTTTAACTCTGGAAGTTGAGTGCACACATTGACAACCGTTCTGTTAGATAGCTGCGTTTTGGATTTAGAAGCAGATATTTCCCTGTGCTTACTGCTGTTTCTTCCATATGCCGGTAATGGGCTGAAAACGCCTGTTTTGGGACTCTGCACAGAAAGTGTTTGCAGACTGCTGAATCCACACACGGGTTTAACTCTTGAAGTTGAGTGCACACATTGACAACCGTTCTGTTAGATAGCTGCGTTTTGGATTTAGAAGCAGATATTTCCATGTGCTTACTGCTGTTTCCTCCATATGACGGTAATGGGCTGAAAACGCCTGTTTTGGGACTCTGCAGAGAAAGTGTTTGCAGACTGCTGAATCCACACACGGGTTTAACTCTGGAAGTTGAGTGCACACATTGACAACCGTTCTGTTAGATAGCTGCGTTTTGGATTTAGAAGCAGATATTTCCCTGTGCTTACTGCTGTTTCTTCCATATGCCGGTAATGGGCTGAAAACGCCTGTTTTGGGACTCTGCAGAGAAAGTGTTTGCAGACTGCTGAATCCACACACCGGTTTAACTCTGGAAGTTGAGTGAACACATTGACAACCGTTCTGTTAGATAGCTGCGTTTTGGATTTAGAAGCAGATATTTCCGTGTGCTTACTGCTGTTTCTTCCATATGCCGGTAATGGGCTGAAAACGCCTGTTTTGGGACTCTGCAGAGAAAGTGTTTGCAGACTGCTGAATCCACACACGGGTTTAACTCTGGAAGTTGAGTGCACACATTGACAACCGTTCTGTTAGATAGCTGCGTTTTGGATTTAGAAGCAGATATTTCCCTGTGCTTACTGCTGTTTCTTCCATATGCCGGTAATGGGCTGAAAACGCCTGTTTTGGGACTCTGCACAGAAAGTGTTTGCAGACTGCTGAATCCACACACGGGTTTAACTCTGGAAGTTGAGTGCACACATTGACAACCGTTCTGTTAGATAGCTGCGTTTTGGATTTAGAAGCAGATATTTCCCTGTGCTTACTGCTGTTTCTTCCATATGCCGGTAATGGGCTGAAAACGCCTGTTTTGGGACTCTGCAGAGAAAGTGTTTGCAGACTGCTGAATCCACACACGGGTTTAACTCTGGAAGTTGAGTGCACACATTGACAACCGTTCTGTTAGATAGCTGCGTTTTGGATTTAGAAGCAGATATTTCCCTGTGCTTACTGCTGTTTCTTCCATATGCCGGTAATGGGCTGAAAACGCCTGTTTTGGGACTCTGCAGAGAAAGTGTTTGCAGACTGCTGAATCCACACACGGGTTTAACTCTGGAAGTTGAGTGCACACATTGACAACCGTTCTGTTAGATAGCTGCGTTTTGGATTTAGAAGCAGATATTTCCCAGTGCTTACTGCTGTTTCCTCCATATGCCGGTAATGGGCTGAAAACGCCTGTTTTGGGACTCTGCAGAGAAAGACTTTGCAGACTGCTGAATCCACACACGGGTTTAACTCTGGAAGTTGAGTGCACACATTGACAACCGTTCTGTTAGATAGCTGCGTTTTGGATTTAGAAGCAGATATTTCCCTGTGCTTACTGCTGTTTCTTCCATATGCCGGTAATGGGCTGAAAACGCCTGTTTTGGGACTCTGCAGAGAAAGTGTTTGCAGACTGCTGAATCCACACACCGGTTTAACTCTGGAAGTTGAGTGAACACATTGACAACCGTTCTGTTAGATAGCTGCGTTTTGGATTTAGAAGCATATATTTCGGTGTGCTTACTGCTGTTTCTTCCATATGCCGGTAATGGGCTGAAAACGCCTGTTTTGGGACTCTGCAGAGAAAGTGTTTGCAGACTGCTGAATCCACACACGGGTTTAACTCTGGAAGTTGAGTGCACACATTGACAACCGTTCTGTTAGATAGCTGCGTTTTGGATTTAGAAGCAGATATTTCCCTGTGCTTACTGCTGTTTCTTCCATATGCCGGTAATGGGCTGAAAACGCCTGTTTTGGGACTCTGCAGAGAAAGTGTTTGCAGTCTGCTGAATCCACACACGGGTTTAACTCTGGAAGTTGAGTGCACACATTGACAACCGTTCTGTTAGATAGCTGCGTTTTGGATTTAGAAGCAGATATTTCCCTGTGCTTACTCCTGTTTCTTCCATATGCCGGTAATGGGCTGAAAACGCCTGTTTTTGGACTCTGCACAGAAAGTGTTTGCAGACTGCTGAATCCACACACGGGTTTAACTCTGGAAGTTGAGTGCACACATTGACAACCGTTCTGTTAGATAGCTGCGTTTTGGATTTAGAAGCAGATATTTCCCTGTGCTTACTGCTGTTTATTCCATATGCCGGTAATGGGCTGAAAACGCCTGTTTTGGGACTCTGTACAGAAAGTGTTTGCAGACTGCTGAATCCACACACAGGTTTAACTCTGCAAGTTGAGTGCACACATTGACAACCGTTCTGTTAGATAGCTGCGTTTTGGATTTAGAAGCAGATATTTCCCTGTGCTTACTGCTGTTTCTTCCATATGCCGGTAATGGGCTGAAAACGCCTGTTTTGGGACTCTGCAGAGAAAGTGTTTGCAGACTGCTGAATCCACACACGGGTTTAACTCTGGAAGTTGAGTGCACACATTGACAACCGTTCTGTTAGATAGCTGCGTTTTGGATTTAGAAGCAGATATTTCCCTGTGCTTACTGCAGTTTCTTCCATATTCCGGTAATGGGCTGAAAACGCCGGTTTTGGGACTCTGCAGAGAAAGTGTTTGCAGACTGCTGAATCCACACACGGGTTTAACTCTGGAAGTTGAGTGCACACATTGACAACCGTTCTGTTAGATAGCTGCGTTTTGGATTTAGAAGCAGATATTTCCCAGTGCTTACTGCTGTTTCTTCCATATGCCGGTAATGGGCTGAAAACACCTGTTTTGGGACTCTGCACAGAAAGTGTTTGCAGAATGCTGAATCCACACACGGGTTTAACTCTGGAAGTTGAGTGCACACATTGACAACCGTTCTGTTAGATAGCTGCGTTTTGGATTTAGAAGCAGATATTTCCCAGTGCTTACGGCTGTTTCTTCCATATGCCGGTAATGGTCTGAAAACGCCTGTTTTGGGACTCTGCAGAGAAAGTGTTTGCAGACTGCTGAATCCACACACGGGTTTAACTCTGGAAGTTGAGTGCACACATTGACAACCGTTCTGTTAGATAGCTGCGTTTTGGATTTAGAAGCAGATATTTCCCTGTGCTTACTGCTGTTTCTTCCATATGCCGGTAATGGGCTGAAAACGCCTGTTTTGGGCCTCTGCACAGAAAGTGTTTGCAGACTGCTGAATCCACACACGGGTTTAACTCTGGAAGTTGAGTGCACACATTGACAACCGTTCTGTTAGATAGCTGCGTTTTGGATTTAGAAGCAGATATTTCCCAGTGCTTACGGCTGTTTCTTCCATATGCCGGTAATGGGCTGAAAACGCCTGTTTTGGGACTCTGCAGAGAAAGTGTTTGCAGACTGCTGAATCCACACACGGGTTTAACTCTGGAAGTTGAGTGCACACATTGACAACCGTTCTGTTAGATAGCTGCGTTTTGGATTTAGAAGCAGATATTTCCCTGTGCTTACTGCTGTTTCTTCCATATGCCGGTAATGGGCTGAAAACGCCTGTTTTGGGACTCTGCACAGAAAGTGTTTGCAGACTGCTGAATCCACACACGGGTTTAACTCTGGAAGTTGAGTGCACACATTGACATCCGTTCTGTTAGATAGCTGCGTTTTGGATTTAGAAGCAGATATTTCCCTGTGCTTACTGCTGTTTCTTCCATATGCCGGTAATGGGCTGAAAACGCCTGTTTTGGGACTCTGCACAGAAAGTGTTTGCAGACTGCTGAATCCACACACGGGTTTAACTCTGGAAGTTGAGTGCACACATTGACAACCGTTCTGTTAGATAGCTGCGTTTTGGATTTAGAAGCAGATATTTCCCAGTGCTTACTGCTGTTTCCTCCATATGCCGGTAATGGGCTGAAAACGCCTGTTTTGGGGCTCTGCAGAGAAAGTGTTTGCAGACTGCTGAATCCACACACGGGTTTAACTCTGGAAGTTGAGTGCACACATTGACAACCGTTCTGTTAGATAGCTGCGTTTTGGATTTAGAAGCAGATATTTCCCTGTGCTTACTGCTGTTTCTTCCATATGCCGGTAATGGGCTGAAAACGCCTGTTTTGGGACTCTGCAGAGAAAGTGTTTGCAGACTGCTGAATCCACACACGGGTTTAACTCTGGAAGTTGAGTGCACACATTGACAACCGTTCTGTTAGATAGCTGCGTTTTGGATTTAGAAGCAGATATTTCCCTGTGCTTACTGCAGTTTCTTCCATATTCCGGTAATGGGCTGAAAACGCCGGTTTTGGGACTCTGCAGAGAAAGTGTTTGCAGACTGCTGAATCCACACACGGGTTTAACTCTGGAAGTTGAGTGCACACATTGACAACCGTTCTGTTAGATAGCTGCGTTTTGGATTTAGAAGCAGATATTTCCCAGTGCTTACTGCTGTTTCTTCCATATGCCGGTAATGGGCTGAAAACACCTGTTTTGGGACTCTGCACAGAAAGTGTTTGCAGAATGCTGAATCCACACACGGGTTTAACTCTGGAAGTTGAGTGCACACATTGACAACCGTTCTGTTAGATAGCTGCGTTTTGGATTTAGAAGCAGATATTTCCCAGTGCTTACGGCTGTTTCTTCCATATGCCGGTAATGGTCTGAAAACGCCTGTTTTGGGACTCTGCAGAGAAAGTGTTTGCAGACTGCTGAATCCACACACGGGTTTAACTCTGGAAGTTGAGTGCACACATTGACAACCGTTCTGTTAGATAGCTGCGTTTTGGATTTAGAAGCAGATATTTCCCTGTGCTTACTGCTGTTTCTTCCATATGCCGGTAATGGGCTGAAAACGCCTGTTTTGGGCCTCTGCACAGAAAGTGTTTGCAGACTGCTGAATCCACACACGGGTTTAACTCTGGAAGTTGAGTGCACACATTGACAACCGTTCTGTTAGATAGCTGCGTTTTGGATTTAGAAGCAGATATTTCCCAGTGCTTACGGCTGTTTCTTCCATATGCCGGTAATGGGCTGAAAACGCCTGTTTTGGGACTCTGCAGAGAAAGTGTTTGCAGACTGCTGAATCCACACACGGGTTTAACTCTGGAAGTTGAGTGCACACATTGACAACCGTTCTGTTAGATAGCTGCGTTTTGGATTTAGAAGCAGATATTTCCCTGTGCTTACTGCTGTTTCTTCCATATGCCGGTAATGGGCTGAAAACGCCTGTTTTGGGACTCTGCACAGAAAGTGTTTGCAGACTGCTGAATCCACACACGGGTTTAACTCTGGAAGTTGAGTGCACACATTGACATCCGTTCTGTTAGATAGCTGCGTTTTGGATTTAGAAGCAGATATTTCCCTGTGCTTACTGCTGTTTCTTCCATATGCCGGTAATGGGCTGAAAACGCCTGTTTTGGGACTCTGCACAGAAAGTGTTTGCAGACTGCTGAATCCACACACGGGTTTAACTCTGGAAGTTGAGTGCACACATTGACAACCGTTCTGTTAGATAGCTGCGTTTTGGATTTAGAAGCAGATATTTCCCAGTGCTTACTGCTGTTTCCTCCATATGCCGGTAATGGGCTGAAAACGCCTGTTTTGGGGCTCTGCAGAGAAAGTGTTTGCAGACTGCTGAATCCACACACGGGTTTAACTCTGGAAGTTGAGTGCACACATTGACAACCGTTCTGTTAGATAGCTGCGTTTTGGATTTAGAAGCAGATATTTCCCTGTGCTTACTGCTGTTTCTTCCATATGCCGGTAATGGGCTGAAAACGCCTGTTTTGGGACTCTGCAGAGAAAGTGTTTGCAGACTGCTGAATCCACACACGGGTTTAACTCTGGAAGTTGAGTGCACACATTGACAACCGTTCTGTTAGATAGCTGCGTTTTGGATTTAGAAGCAGATATTTCCCAGTGCTTACTGCTGTTTCTTCCATATGCAGGTAATGGGCTGAAAACGCCTGTTTTGGGACTCTGCAGAGAAAGTGTTTGCAGACTGCTGAATCCACACACGTGTTTAACTCTGGAAGTTGAGTGCACACATTGACAACCGTTCTGTTAGATAGCTGCGTTTTGGATATAGAAGCAGATATTTCCCTGTGCTTACTGCAGTTTCTTCCATATGCCGGTAAAGGGCTGAAAACGCCTGTTTTGGGACTCTGCAGAGAAAGTGTTTGCAGACTGCTGAATCCACACACGGGTTTAACTCTGGAAGTTGAGTGCACACATTGACAACCGTTCTGTTAGATAGCTGCGTTTTGGATTTAGAAGCAGATATTTCCCTGTGCTTACTGCTGTTTCTTCCATATGCCGGTAATGGGCTGAAAACGCCTGTTTTTGGACTCTGCACAGAAAGTGTTTGCAGACTGCTGAATCCACACACGGGTTTAACTCTGGAAGTTGAGTGCACACATTGACAACCGTTCTGTTAGATAGCTGCGTTTTGGATTTAGAAGCAGATATTTCCCTGTGCTTACTGCTGTTTCTTCCATATGCCGGTAATGGGCTGAAAACGCCTGTTTTGGGACTCTGCAGAGAAAGTGTTTGCAGACTGCTGAATCCACACACGGGTTTAACTCTGGAAGTTGAGTGCACACATTGACAACCGTTCTGTTAGATAGCTGCGTTTTGGATTTAGAAGCAGATATTTCCCTGTGCTTACTGCTGTTTCTTCCATATGCCGGTAATGGGCTGAAAACGCCTGTTTTGGGACTCTGCACAGAAAGTGTTTGCAGACTGCTGAATCCACACACGGGTTTATCTCTGGAAGTTGAGTGCACACATTGACATCCGTTCTGTTAGATAGCTGCGTTTTGGATTTAGAAGCAGATATTTCCCTGTGCTTACTGCTGTTTCTTCCATATGCCGGTAATGGGCTGAAAACGCCTGTTTTGGGACTCTGCACAGAAAGTGTTTGCAGACTGCTGAATCCACACACGGGTTTAACTCTGGAAGTTGAGTGCACACATTGACAACCGTTCTGTTAGATAGCTGCGTTTTGGATTTAGAAGCAGATATTTCCCTGTGCTTACTGCTGTTTCTTCCATATGCCGGTAATGGGCTGAAAACGCCTGTTTTGGGACTCTGCACAGAAAGTGTTTGCAGACTGCTGAATCCACACACGGGTTTAACTCTGGAAGTTGAGTGCACACATTGACAACCGTTCTGTTAGATAGCTGCGTTTTGGATTTAGAAGCAGATATTTCCCAGTGCTTACTGCTGTTTCCTCCATATGCCGGTAATGGGCTGAAAACGCCTCTTTTGGGACTCTGCAGAGAAAGTGTTTGCAGACTGCTGAATCCACACACCGGTTTAACTCTGGAAGTTGAGTGAACACATTGACAACCGTTCTGTTAGATAGCTGCGTTTTGGATTTAGAAGCATATATTTCCCTGTGCTTACTGCTGTTTCTTCCATATGCCGGTAATGGGCTGAAAACGCCTGTTTTGGGACTCTGCAGAGAAAGTGTTTGCAGACTGCTGAATCCACACACGGGTTTAACTCTGGAAGTTGAGTGCACACATTGACAACCGTTCTGTTAGATAGCTGCGTTTTGGATTTAGAAGCAGATATTTCCCTGTGCTTACTGCTGTTTCTTCCATATGCCGGTAATGGGCTGAAAACGCCTGTTTTGGGACTCTGCAGAGAAAGTGTTTGCAGACTGCTGAATCCACACACGGGTTTAACTCTGGAAGTTGAGTGCACACATTGACAACCGTTCTGTTAGATAGCTGCGTTTTGGATTTAGAAGCAGATATTTTCCCTGTGCTTACTGCTGTTTCTTCCATATGCCGGTAATGGGCTGAAAACGCCTGTTTTGGACTCTGCACAGAAAGTGTTTGCAGACTGCTGAATCCACACACGGGTTTAACTCTGGAAGTTGAGTGCACACATTGACAACCGTTCTGTTAGATAGCTGCGTTTTGGATTTAGAAGCAGATATTTCCCTGTGCTTACTGCTGTTTCTTCCATATGCCGGTAATGGGCTGAAAACGCCTGTTTTGGGACTCTGTACAGAAAGTGTTTGCAGACTGCTGAATCCACACACAGGTTTAACTCTGCAAGTTGAGTGCACACATTGACAACCGTTCTGTTAGATAGCTGCGTTTTGGATTTAGAAGCAG
This sequence comes from Aotus nancymaae, assembly GCF_030222135.1. Classification (NCBI taxonomy): domain Eukaryota; kingdom Metazoa; phylum Chordata; class Mammalia; order Primates; family Aotidae; genus Aotus; species Aotus nancymaae. The sequence continues at coordinate 41,594 of NW_026989262.1, forward strand.
ATATTTCCCTGTGCTTACTGCTGTTTCTTCCATATGCCGGTAATGGGCTGAAAACGCCTGTTTTGGGGCTCTGCAGAGAAAGTGTTTGCAGACTGCTGAATCCACACACGGGTTTAACTCTGGAAATTGAGTGCACACATTGACAACCGTTCTGTTAGATAGCTGCGTTTTGGATTTAGAAGCAGATATTTCCCTGTGCTTACTGCAGTTTCTTCCATATTCCGGTAATGGGCTGAAAACGCCTGTTTTGGGACTCTGCAGAGAAAGTGTTTGCAGACTGCTGAATCCACACACGGGTTTAACTCTGGAAGTTGAGTGCACACATTGACAACCGTTCTGTTAGATAGCTGCGTTTTGGATTTAGAAGCAGATATTTCCCAGTGCTTACTGCTGTTTCTTCCATATGCCGGTAATGGGCTGAAAAACGCCTGTTTTGGGACTCTGCACAGAAAGTGTTTGCAGAATGCTGAATCCACACACGGGTTTAACTCTGGAAGTTGAGTGCACACATTGACAACCGTTCTGTTAGATAGCTGCGTTTTGGATTTAGAAGCAGATATTTCCCAGTGCTTACGGCTGTTTCTTCCATATGCCGGTAATGGTCTGAAAACGCCTGTTTTGGGGACTCTGCAGAGAAAGTGTTTGCAGACTGCTGAATCCACACACGGGTTTAACTCTGGAAGTTGAGTGCACACATTGACAACCGTTCTGTTAGATAGCTGCGTTTTGGATTTAGAAGCAGATATTTCCCTGTGCTTACTGCTGTTTCTTCCATATGCCGGTAATGGGCTGAAAACGCCTGTTTTGGGCCTCTGCACAGAAAGTGTTTGCAGACTGCTGAATCCACACACGGGTTTAACTCTGGAAGTTGAGTGCACACATTGACAACCGTTCTGTTAGATAGCTGCGTTTTGGATTTAGAAGCAGATATTTCCCTGTGCTTACGGCAGTTTCTTCCATATTCCGGTAATGGGCTGAAAACGCCGGTTTTGGGACTCTGCAGAGAAAGTGTTTGCAGACTGCTGAATCCACACACGGGTTTAACTCTGGAAGTTGAGTGCACACATTGACAACCGTTCTGTTAGATAGCTGCGTTTTGGATTTAGAAGCAGATATTTCCCTGTGCTTACTGCTGTTTCTTCCATATGCCGGTAATGGGCTGAAAACGCCTGTTTTGGGACTCTGCACAGAAAGTGTTTGCAGACTGCTGAATCCACACACGGGTTTAACTCTGGAAGTTGAGTGAACACATTGACAACCGTTCTGTTAGATAGCTGCGTTTTGGATTTAGAAGCAGATATTTCCCTGTGCTTACTGCTGTTTCTTCCATATGCCGGTAATGGGCTGAAAACGCCTGTTTTGGGACTCTGCAGAGAAAGTGTTTGCAGACTGCTGAATCCACACACGGGTTTAACTCTGGAAGTTGAGTGCACACATTGACAACCGTTCTGTTAGATAGCTGCGTTTTGGATTTAGAAGCAGATATTTCCCTGTGCTTACTGCTGTTTCTTCCATATGCCGGTAATGGGCTGAAAACGCCTGTTTTGGGGCTCTGCAGAGAAAGTGTTTGCAGACTGCTGAATCCACACACGGGTTTAACTCTGGAAGTTGAGTGCACACATTGACAACCGTTCTGTTAGATAGCTGCGTTTTGGATTTAGAAGCAGATATTTCCCTGTGCTTACTGCTGTTTCTTCCATATGCCGGTAATGGGCTGAAAACGCCTGTTTTGGGACTCTGCACAGAAAGTGTTTGCAGACTGCTGAATCCACACACGGGTTTAACTCTGGAAGTTGAGTGCACACATTGACAACCGTTCTGTTAGATAGCTGCGTTTTGGATTTAGAAGCAGATATTTCCCAGTGCTTACTGCTGTTTCTTCCATATGCCGGTAATGGGCTGAAAACGCCTGTTTTGGGACTCTGCAGAGAAAGTGTTTGCAGACTGCTGAATCCACACACGGGTTTAACTCTGGAAGTTGAGTGCACACATTGACAACCGTTCTGTTAGATAGCTGCGTTTTGGATTTAGAAGCAGATATTTCCCTGTGCTTACTGCAGTTTCTTCCATATGCCGGTAATGGGCTGAAAACGCCTGTTTTGGGGCTCTGCAGAGAAAGTGTTTGCAGACTGCTGAATCCACACACGGGTTTAACTCTGGAAGTTGAGTGCACACATTGACAACCGTTCTGTTAGATAGCTGCGTTTTGGATTTAGAAGCAGATATTTCCCTGTGCTTACTGCTGTTTCTTCCATATGCCGGTAATGGGCTGAAAACGCCTGTTTTGGGACTCTGCACAGAAAGTGTTTGCAGACTGCTGAATCCACACACGGGTTTAACTCTGGAAGTTGAGTGCACACATTGACAACCGTTCTGTTAGATAGCTGCGTTTTGGATTTAGAAGCAGATATTTCCCTGTGCTTACTGCTGTTTCTTCCATATGCCGGTAATGGGCTGAAAACGCCTGTTTTGGGACTCTGTACAGAAAGTGTTTGCAGACTGCTGAATCCACACACAGGTTTAACTCTGCAAGTTGAGTGCACACATTCACAACCGTTCTGTTAGATAGCTGCGTTTTGGATTTAGAAGCAGATATTTCCCTGTGCTTACTGCTGTTTCTTCCATATGCCGGTAATGGGCTGAAAACGCCTGTTTTGGGACTCTGCAGAGAAAGTGTTTGCAGACTGCTGAATCCACACACGGGTTTAACTCTGGAAGTTGAGTGCACACATTGACAACCGTTCTGTTAGATAGCTGCGTTTTGGATTTAGAAGCAGATATTTCCCTGTGCTTACTGCTGTTTCTTCCATATTCCGGTAATGGGCTGAAAACGCCTGTTTTGGGACTCTGCAGAGAAAGTGTTTGCAGACTGCTGAATCCACACACGGGTTTAACTCTGGAAGTTGAGTGCACACATTGACAACCGTTCTGTTAGATAGCTGCGTTTTGGATTTAGAAGCAGATATTTCCCTGTGCTTACTGCTGTTTCTTCCATATGCCGGTAATGGGCTGAAAACGCCTGTTTTGGGGCTCTGCAGAGAAAGTGTTTGCAGACTGCTGAATCCACACACGGGTTTAACTCTGGAAGTTGAGTGCACACATTGACAACCGTTCTGTTAGATAGCTGCGTTTTGGATTTAGAAGCAGATATTTCCCTGTGCTTACTGCTGTTTCTTCCATATGCCGGTAATGGGCTGAAAACGCCTGTTTTGGGACTCTGCAGAGAAAGTGTTTGCAGACTGCTGAATCCACACACGGGTTTAACTCTGGAAGTTGAGTGCACACATTGACAACCGTTCTGTTAGATAGCTGCGTTTTGGATTTAGAAGCAGATATTTCCCAGTGCTTACTGCTGTTTCTTCCATATGCCGGTAATGGGCTGAAAACGCCTGTTTTGGGACTCTGCAGAGAAAGTGTTTGCAGACTGCTGAATCCACACACGGGTTTAACTCTGGAAGTTGAGTGCACACATTGACAACCGTTCTGTTAGATAGCTGCGTTTTGGATTTAGAAGCAGATATTTCCCTGTGCTTACTGCAGTTTCTTCCATATGCCGGTAATGGGCTGAAAACGCCTGTTTTGGGGCTCTGCAGAGAAAGTGTTTGCAGACTGCTGAATCCACACACGGGTTTAACTCTGGAAGTTGAGTGCACACATTGACAACCGTTCTGTTAGATAGCTGCGTTTTGGATTTAGAAGCAGATATTTCCCTGTGCTTACTGCTGTTTCTTCCATATGCCGGTAATGGGCTGAAAACGCCTGTTTTTGGACTCTGCACAGAAAGTGTTTGCAGACTGCTGAATCCACACACGGGTTTAACTCTGGAAGTTGAGTGCACACATTGACAACCGTTCTGTTAGATAGCTGCGTTTTGGATTTAGAAGCAGATATTTCCCTGTGCTTACTGCTGTTTCTTCCATATGCCGGTAATGGGCTGAAAACGCCTGTTTTGGGACTCTGTACAGAAAGTGTTTGCAGACTGCTGAATCCACACACAGGTTTAACTCTGCAAGTTGAGTGCACACATTGACAACCGTTCTGTTAGATAGCTGCGTTTTGGATTTAGAAGCAGATATTTCCCTGTGCTTACTGCTGTTTCTTCCATATGCCGGTAATGGGCTGAAAACGCCTGTTTTGGGACTCTGCAGAGAAAGTGTTTGCAGACTGCTGAATCCACACACGGGTTTAACTCTGGAAGTTGAGTGCACACATTGACAACCGTTCTGTTAGATAGCTGCGTTTTGGATTTAGAAGCAGATATTTCCCTGTGCTTACTGCAGTTTCTTCCATATTCCGGTAGTGGGCTGAAAACGCCTGTTTTGGGATTCTGCAGAGAAAGTGTTTGCAGACTGCTGAATCCACACACGGGTTTAACTCTGGAAGTTGAGTGCACACATTGACAACCGTTCTGTTAGATAGCTGCGTTTTGGATTTAGAAGCAGATATTTCCCAGTGCTTACTGCTGTTTCTTCCATATGCCGGTAATGGGCTGAAAACGCCTGTTTTGGGACTCTGCAGAGAAAGTGTTTGCAGACTGCTGAATCCACACACGGGTTTAACTCTGGAAGTTGAGTGCACACATTGACAACCGTTCTGTTAGATAGCTACGTTTTGGATTTAGAAGCAGATATTTCCCTGTGCTTACTGCTGTTTCTTCCATATGCCGGTAATGGGCTGAAAACGCCTGTTTTGGGACTCTGCACAGAAAGTGTTTGCAGAATGCTGAATCCACACACGGGTTTAACTCTTGAAGTTGAGTGCACACATTGACAACCGTTCTGTTAGATAGCTGCGTTTTGGATTTAGAAGCAGATATTTCCCAGTGCTTACTGCTGTTTCCTCCATATGCCGGTAATGGGCTGAAAACGCCTGTTTTGGGACTCTGCAGAGAAAGTGTTTGCAGACTGCTGAATCCACACACGGGTTTAACTCTGGAAGTTGAGTGCACACATTGACAACCGTTCTGTTAGATAGCTGCGTTTTGGATTTAGAAGCAGATATTTCCCTGTGCTTACTGCTGTTTCTTCCATATGCCGGTAATGGGCTGAAAACGCCTGTTTTGGGACTCTGCAGAGAAAGTGTTTGCAGACTGCTGAATCCACACACCGGTTTAACTCTGGAAGTTGAGTGAACACATTGACAACCGTTCTGTTAGATAGCTGCGTTTTGGATTTAGAAGCAGATATTTCCGTGTGCTTACTGCTGTTTCTTCCATATGCCGGTAATGGGCTGAAAACGCCTGTTTTGGGACTCTGCAGAGAAAGTGTTTGCAGACTGCTGAATCCACACACGGGTTTAACTCTGGAAGTTGAGTGCACACATTGACAACCGTTCTGTTAGATAGCTGCGTTTTGGATTTAGAAGCAGATATTTCCCTGTGCTTACTGCTGTTTCTTCCATATGCCGGTAATGGGCTGAAAACGCCTGTTTTGGGACTCTGCACAGAAAGTGTTTGCAGACTGCTGAATCCACACACGGGTTTAACTCTGGAAGTTGAGTGCACACATTGACAACCGTTCTGTTAGATAGCTGCGTTTTGGATTTAGAAGCAGATATTTCCCTGTGCTTACTGCTGTTTCTTCCATATGCCGGTAATGGGCTGAAAACGCCTGTTTTGGGACTCTACAGAGAAAGTGTTTGCAGACTGCTGAATCCACACACGGGTTTAACTCTGGAAGTTGAGTGCACACATTGACAACCGTTCTGTTAGATAGCTGCGTTTTGGATTTAGAAGTAGATATTTCCCTGTGCTTACTGCTGTTTCTTCCATATGCCGGTAATGGGCTGAAAACGCCTGTTTTGGGACTCTGCAGAGAAAGTGTTTGCAGACTGCTGAATCCACACACGGGTTTAACTCTTGAAGTTGAGTGCACACATTGACAACCGTTCTGTTAGATAGCTGCGTTTTGGATTTAGAAGCAGATATTTCCCAGTGCTTACTGCTGTTTCCTCCATATGCCGGTAATGGGCTGAAAACGCCTGTTTTGGGACTCTGCAGAGAAAGACTTTGCAGACTGCTGAATCCACACACGGGTTTAACTCTGGAAGTTGAGTGCACACATTGACAACCGTTCTGTTAGATAGCTGCGTTTTGGATTTAGAAGCAGATATTTCCCTGTGCTTACTGCTGTTTCTTCCATATGCCGGTAATGGGCTGAAAACGCCTGTTTTGGGACTCTGCAGAGAAAGTGTTTGCAGACTGCTGAATCCACACACCGGTTTAACTCTGGAAGTTGAGTGAACACATTGACAACCGTTCTGTTAGATAGCTGCGTTTTGGATTTAGAAGCATATATTTCCGTGTGCTTACTGCTGTTTCTTCCATATGCCGGTAATGGGCTGAAAACGCCTGTTTTGGGACTCTGCAGAGAAAGTGCTTGCAGACTGCTGAATCCACACACGGGTTTAACTCTGGAAGTTGAGTGCACACATTGACAACCGTTCTGTTAGATAGCTGCGTTTTGGATTTAGAAGCAGATATTTCCCTGAGCTTACTCCTGTTTCTTCCATATGCCGGTAATGGGCTGAAAACGCCTGTTTTTGGACTCTGCACAGAAAGTGTTTGCAGACTGCTGAATCCACACACGGGTTTAACTCTGGAAGTTGAGTGCACACATTGACAACCGTTCTGTTAGATAGCTGCGTTTTGGATTTAGAAGCAGATATTTCCCTGTGCTTACTGCTGTTTCTTCCATATGCCGGTAATGGGCTGAAAACGCCTGTTTTGGGACTCTGTACAGAAAGTGTTTGCAGACTGCTGAATCCACACACAGGTTTAACTCTGCAAGTTGAGTGCACACATTGACAACCGTTCTGTTAGATAGCTGCGTTTTGGATTTAGAAGCAGATATTTCCCTGTGCTTACTGCTGTTTATTCCATATGCCGGTAATGGGCTGAAAACGCCTGTTTTGGGACTCTGCAGAGAAAGTGTTTGCAGACTGCTGAATCCACACACGGGTTTAACTCTGGAAGTTGAGTGCACACATTGACAACCGTTCTGTTAGATAGCTGCGTTTTGGATTTAGAAGCAGATATTTCCCTGTGCTTACTGCAGTTTCTTCCATATTCCGGTAATGGGCTGAAAACGCCTGTTTTGGGACTCTGCAGAGAAAGTGTTTGCAGACTGCTGAATCCACACACGGGTTTAACTCTGGAAGTTGAGTGCACACATTGACAACCGTTCTGTTAGATAGCTGCGTTTTGGATTTAGAAGCAGATATTTCCCAGTGCTTACTGCTGTTTCTTCCATATGCCGGTAATGGGCTGAAAACACCTGTTTTGGGACTCTGCACAGAAAGTGTTTGCAGAATGCTGAATCCACACACGGGTTTAACTCTGGAAGTTGAGTGCACACATTGACAACCGTTCTGTTAGATAGCTGCGTTTTGGATTTAGAAGCAGATATTTCCCAGTGCTTACGGCTGTTTCTTCCATATGCCGGTAATGGTCTGAAAACGCCTGTTTTGGGACTCTGCAGAGAAAGTGTTTGCAGACTGCTGAATCCACACACGGGTTTAACTCTGGAAGTTGAGTGCACACATTGACAACCGTTCTGTTAGATAGCTGCGTTTTGGATTTAGAAGCAGATATTTCCCTGTGCTTACTGCTGTTTCTTCCATATGCCGGTAATGGGCTGAAAACGCCTGTTTTGGGCCTCTGCACAGAAAGTGTTTGCAGACTGCTGAATCCACACACGGGTTTAACTCTGGAAGTTGAGTGCACACATTGACAACCGTTCTGTTAGATAGCTGCGTTTTGGATTTAGAAGCAGATATTTCCCAGTGCTTACGGCTGTTTCTTCCATATGCCGGTAATGGGCTGAAAACGCCTGTTTTGGGACTCTGCAGAGAAAGTGTTTGCAGACTGCTGAATCCACACACGGTTTTAACTCTGGAAGTTGAGTGCACACATTGACAACCGTTCTGTTAGATAGCTGCGTTTTGGATTTAGAAGCAGATATTTCCCTGTGCTTACTGCTGTTTCTTCCATATGCCGGTAATGGGCTGAAAACGCCTGTTTTGGGACTCTGCACAGAAAGTGTCTGCAGACTGCTGAATCCACACACGGGTTTAACTCTGGAAGTTGAGTGCACACATTGACATCCGTTCTGTTAGATAGCTGCGTTTTGGATTTAGAAGCAGATATTTCCCTGTGCTTACTGCTGTTTCTTCCATATGCCGGTAATGGGCTGAAAACGCCTGTTTTGGGACTCTGCACAGAAAGTGTTTGCAGACTGCTGAATCCACACACGGGTTTAACTCTGGAAGTTGAGTGCACACATTGACAACCGTTCTGTTAGATAGCTGCGTTTTGGATTTAGAAGCAGATATTTCCCAGTGCTTACTGCTGTTTCCTCCATATGCCGGTAATGGGCTGAAAACGCCTGTTTTGGGGCTCTGCAGAGAAAGTGTTTGCAGACTGCTGAATCCACACACGGGTTTAACTCTGGAAGTTGTGTGCACACATTGACAACCGTTCTGTTAGATAGCTGCGTTTTGGATTTAGAAGCAGATATTTCCCTGTGCTTACTGCTGTTTCTTCCATATGCCGGTAATGGGCTGAAAACGCCTGTTTTGGGACTCTGCAGAGAAAGTGTTTGCAGACTGCTGAATCCACACACAGGTTTAACTCTGGAAGTTGAGTGCACACATTGACAACCGTTCTGTTAGATAGCTGCGTTTTGGATTTAGAAGCAGATATTTCCCAGTGCTTACTGCTGTTTCTTCCTTATGCCGGTAATGGGCTGAAAACGCCTGTTTTGGGACTCTGCAGAGAAAGTGTTTGCAGACTGCTGAATCCACACACGGGTTTAACTCTGGAAGTTGAGTGCACACATTGACAACCGTTCTGTTAGATAGCTGCGTTTTGGATTTAGAAGCAGATATTTCCCTGTGCTTACTGCAGTTTCTTCCATATGCCGGTAAAGGGCTGAAAACGCCTGTTTTGGGACTCTGCAGAGAAAGTGTTTGCAGACTGCTGAATCCACACACGGGTTTAACTCTGGAAGTTGAGTGCACACATTGACAACCGTTCTGTTAGATAGCTGCGTTTTGGATTTAGAAGCAGATATTTCCCTGTGCTTACTGCTGTTTCTTCCATATGCCGGTAATGGGCTGAAAACGCCTGTTTTTGGACTCTGCACAGAAAGTGTTTGCAGACTGCTGAATCCACACACGGGTTTAACTCTGGAAGTTGAGTGCACACATTGACAACCGTTCTGTTAGATAGCTGCGTTTTGGATTTAGAAGCAGATATTTCCCTGTGCTTACTGCTGTTTCTTCCATATGCCGGTAATGGGCTGAAAACGCCTGTTTTGGGACTCTGCAGAGAAAGTGTTTGCAGACTGCTGAATCCACACACGGGTTTAACTCTGGAAGTTGAGTGCACACATTGACAACCGTTCTGTTAGATAGATGCGTTTTGGATTTAGAAGCAGATATTTCCCTGTGCTTACTGCTGTTTCTTCCATATGCCGGTAATGGGCTGAAAACGCCTGTTTTGGGACTCTGCACAGAAAGTGTTTGCAGACTGCTGAATCCACACACGGGTTTAACTCTGGAAGTTGAGTGCACACATTGACATCCGTTCTGTTAGATAGCTGCGTTTTGGATTTAGAAGCAGATATTTCCCTGTGCTTACTGCTGTTTCTTCCATATGCCGGTAATGGGCTGAAAACGCCTGTTTTGGGACTCTGCACAGAAAGTGTTTGCAGACTGCTGAATCCACACACGGGTTTAACTCTGGAAGTTGAGTGCACACATTGACAACCGTTCTGTTAGATAGCTGCGTTTTGGATTTAGAAGCAGATATTTCCCTGTGCTTACTGCTGTTTCTTCCATATGCCGGTAATGGGCTGAAAACGCCTGTTTTGGGACTCTGCACAGAAAGTGTTTGCAGACTGCTGGATCCACACACGGGTTTAACTCTGGAAGTTGAGTGCACACATTGACAACCGTTCTGTTAGATAGCTGCGTTTTGGATTTAGAAGCAGATATTTCCCAGTGCTTACTGCTGTTTCCTCCATATGCCGGTAATGGGCTGAAAACGCCTCTTTTGGGACTCTGCAGAGAAAGTGTTTGCAGACTGCTGAATCCACACACGGGTTTAACTCTGGAAGTTGAGTGCACACATTGACAACCGTTCTGTTAGATAGCTGCGTTTTGGATTTAGAAGCAGATATTTCCCTGTGCTTACTGCTGTTTCTTCCATATGCCGGTAATGGGCTGAAAACGCCTGTTTTGGGACTCTGCAGAGAAAGTGTTTGCAGACTGCTGAATCCACACACCGGTTTAACTCTGGAAGTTGAGTGAACACATTGACAACCGTTCTGTTAGATAGCTGCGTTTTGGATTTAGAAGCATATATTTCCGTGTGCTTACTGCTGTTTCTTCCATATGCCGGTAATGGGCTGAAAACGCCTGTTTTCGGACTCTGCAGAGAAAGTGTTTGCAGACTGCTGAATCCACACACGGGTTTAACTCTGGAAGTTGAGTGCACACATTGACAACCGTTCTGTTAGATAGCTGCGTTTTGGATTTAGAAGCAGATATTTCCCTGTGCTTACTGCTGTTTCTTCCATATGCCGGTAATGGGCTGAAAACGCCTGTTTTGGGACTCTGCAGAGAAAGTGTTTGCAGACTGCTGAATCCACACACGGGTTTAACTCTGGAAGTTGAGTGCACACATTGACAACCGTTCTGTTAGATAGCTTCGTTTTGGATTTAGAAGCAGATATTTCCCTGTGCTTACTGCTGTTTCTTCCATATGCCGGTAATGGGCTGAAAACGCCTGTTTTGGGGCTCTGCAGAGAAAGTGTTTGCATACTGCTGAATCCACACACGGGTTTAACTCTGGAAGTTGAGTGCACACATTGACAACCGTTCTGTTAGATAGCTGCGTTTTGGAATTAGAAGCAGATATTTCCCTGTGCTTACTGCTGTTTCTTCCATATGCCGGTAATGGGCTGAAAACGCCTGTTTTGGGACTCTGCAGAGAAAGTGTTTGCAGACTGCTGAATCCACACACGGGTTTAACTCTGGAAGTTGAGTGCACACATTGACAACCGTTTTGTTAGATAGCTGCGTTTTGGATTTAGAAGCAGATATTTCCCAGTGCTTACTGCTGTTTCTTCCATATGCCGGTAATGGGCTGAAAACGCCTGTTTTGGGACTCTGCAGAGAAAGTGTTTGCAGACTGCTGAATCCACACACGGGTTTAACTCTGGAAGTTGAGTGCACACATTGGCAACCGTTCTGTTAGATAGCTGCGTTTTGGATTTAGAAGCAGATATTTCCCTGTGCTTACTGCAGTTTCTTCCATATGCCGGTAAAGGGCTGAAAACGCCTGTTTTGGGACTCTGCAGAGAAAGTGTTTGCAGACTGCTGAATCCACACACGGGTTTAACTCTGGAAGTTGAGTGCACACATTGACAACCGTTCTGTTAGATAGCTGCGTTTTGGATTTAGAAGCAGATATTTCCCTGTGCTTACTGCTGTTTCTTCCATATGCCGGTAATGGGCTGAAAACGCCTGTTTTTGGACTCTGCACAGAAAGTGTTTGCAGACTGCTGAATCCACACACGGGTTTAACTCTGGAAGTTGAGTGCACACATTGACAACCGTTCTGTTAGATAGCTGCGTTTTGGATTTAGAAGCAGATATTTCCCTGTGCTTACTGCTGTTTCTTCCATATGCCGGTAATGGGCTGAAAACGCCTGTTTTGGGACTCTGCAGAGAAAGTGTTTGCAGACTGCTGAATCCACACACGGGTTTAACTCTGGAAGTTGAGTGCACACATTGACAACCGTTCTGTTAGATAGCTGCGTTTTGGATTTAGAAGCAGATATTTCCCAGTGCTTACTGCTGTTTCTTCCATATGCCGGTAATGGGCTGAAAACGCCTGTTTTGGGACTCTGCAGAGAAAGTGTTTGCAGACTGCTGAATCCACACACGGGTTTAACTCTGGAAGTTGAGTGCACACATTGACAACCGTTCTGTTAGATAGCTGCGTTTTGGATTTAGAAGCAGATATTTCCCTGTGCTTACTGCAGTTTCTTCCATATGCCGGTAAAGGGCTGAAAACGCCTGTTTTGGGACTCTGCAGAGAAAGTGTTTGCAGACTGCTGATTCCACACACGGGTTTAACTCTGGAAGTTGAGTGCACACATTGACAACCGTTCTGTTAGATAGCTGCGTTTTGGATTTAGAAGCAGATATTTCCCTGTGCTTACTGCTGTTTCTTCCATATGCCGGTAATGGGCTGAAAACGCCTGTTTTGGGACTCTGCAGAGAAAGTGTTTGCAGACTGCTGAATCCACACACGGGTTTAACTCTGGAAGGTGAGTGCACACATTGACAACCGTTCTGTTAGATAGCTGCGTTTTGGATTTAGAAGCAGATATTTCCCAGTGCTTACTGCTGTTTCTTCCATATGCCGGTAATGGGCTGAAACGCCTGTTTTGGGACTCTGCAGAGAAAGTGTTTGCAGACTGCTGAATCCACACACGGGTTTAACTCTGGAAGTTGAGTGCACACATTGACAACCGTTCTGTTAGATAGCTGCGTTTTGGATTTAGAAGCAGATATTTCCCTGTGCTTACTGCAGTTTCTTCCATATGCCGGTAATGGGCTGAAAACGCCTGTTTTGGGACTCTGCAGAGAAAGTGTTTGCAGACTGCTGAATCCACACACGGGTTTAACTCTGGAAGTTGAGTGCACACATTGACAACCGTTCTGTTAGATAGCTGCGTTTTGGATTTAGAAGCAGATATTTCCCTGTGCTTACTGCTGTTTCTTCCATATGCCGGTAATGGGCTGAAAACGCCTGTTTTTGGACTCTGCACAGAAAGTGTTTGCAGACTGCTGAATCCACACACGGGTTTAACTCTGGAAGTTGAGTGCACACATTGACAACCGTTCTGTTAGATAGCTGCGTTTTGGATTTAGAAGCAGATATTTCCCTGTGCTTACTGCTGTTTCTTCCATATGCCGGTAATGGGCTGAAAACGCCTGTTTTGGGACTCTGCAGAGAAAGTGTTTGCAGACTGCTGAATCCACACACGGGTTTAACTCTGGAAGTTGAGTGCACACATTGACAACCGTTCTGTTAGATAGCTGCGTTTTGGATTTAGAAGCAGATATTTCCCTGTGCTTACTGCTGTTTCTTCCATATGCCGGTAATGGGCTGAAAACGCCTGTTTTGGGACTCTGCACAGAAAGTGTTTGCAGATTGCTGAATCCACACACGGGTTTAACTCTGGAAGTTGAGTGCACACATTGACATCCGTTCTGTTAGATAGCTGCGTTTTGGATTTAGAAGCAGATATTTCCCTGTGCTTACTGCTGTTTCTTCCATATGCCGGTAATGGGCTGAAAACGCCTGTTTTGGGACTCTGCGCAGAAAGTGTTTGCAGACTGCTGAATCCACACACGGGTTTAACTCTGGAAGTTGAGTGCACACATTGACAACCGTTCTGTTAGATAGCTGCGTTTTGGATTTAGAAGCAGATATTTCCCTGTGCTTACTGCTGTTTCTTCCATATGCCGGTAATGGGCTGAAAACGCCTGTTTTGGGACTCTGCACAGAAAGTGTTTGCAGACTGCTGGATCCACACACGGGTTTAACTCTGGAAGTTGAGTGCACACATTGACAACCGTTCTGTTAGATAGCTGCGTTTTGGATTTAGAAGCAGATATTTCCCAGTGCTTACTGCTGTTTCCTCCATATGCCGGTAATGGGCTGAAAACGCCTCTTTTGGGACTCTGCAGAGAAAGTGTTTGCAGACTGCTGAATCCACACACGGGTTTAACTCTGGAAGTTGAGTGCACACATTGACAACCGTTCTGTTAGATAGCTGCGTTTTGGATTTAGAAGCAGATATTTCCCTGTGCTTACTGCTGTTTCTTCCATATGCCGGTAATGGGCTGAAAACGCCTGTTTTGGGACTCTGCAGAGAAAGTGTTTGCAGACTGCTGAATCCACACACCGGTTTAACTCTGGAAGTTGAGTGAACACATTGACAACCGTTCTGTTAGATAGCTGCGTTTTGGATTTAGAAGCATATATTTCCGTGTGCTTACTGCTGTTTCTTCCATATGACGGTAATGGGCTGAAAACGCCTGTTTTCGGACTCTGCAGAGAAAGTGTTTGCAGACTGCTGAATCCACACACGGGTTTAACTCTGGAAGTTGAGTGCACACATTGACAACCGTTCTGTTAGATAGCTGCGTTTTGGATTTAGAAGCAGATATTTCCCTGTGCTTACTGCTGTTTCTTCCATATGCCGGTAATGGGCTGAAAACGCCTGTTTTGGGACTCTGCACAGAAAGTGTTTGCAGACTGCTGAATCCACACACGGGTTTAACTCTGGAAGTTGAGTGCACACATTGACAACCGTTCTGTTAGATAGCTGCGTTTTGGATTTAGAAGCAGATATTTCCCAGTGCTTACTGCTGTTTCCTCCATATGCCGGTAATGGGCTGAAAACACCTCTTTTGGGACTCTGCAGAGAAAGTGTTTGCAGACTGCTGAATCCACACACGGGTTTAACTCTGGAAGTTGAGTGCACACATTGACAACCGTTCTGTTAGATAGCTGCGTTTTGGATTTAGAAGCAGATATTTCCCTGTGCTTACTGCTGTTTCTTCCATATGCCGGTAAAGGGCTGAAAACGCCTGTTTTGGGACTCTGCAGAGAAAGTGTTTGCAGACTGCTGAATCCACACACCGGTTTAACTCTGGAAGTTGAGTGAACACATTGACAACCGTTCTGTTAGATAGCTGCGTTTTGGATTTAGAAGCATATATTTCCGTGTGCTTACTGCTGTTTCTTCCATATGCCGGTAATGGGCTGAAAACGCCTGTTTTCGGACTCTGCAGAGAAAGTGTTTGCAGACTGCTGAATCCACACACGGGTTTAACTCTGGAAGTTGAGTGCACACATTGACAACCGTTCTGTTAGATAGCTGCGTTTTGGATTTAGAAGCAGATATTTCCCTGTGCTTACTGCTGTTTCTTCCATATGCCGGTAATGGGCTGAAAACGCCTGTTTTGGGACTCTGCAGAGAAAGTGTTTGCAGACTGCTGAATCCACACACGGGTTTAACTCTGGAAGTTGAGTGCACACATTGACAACCGTTCTGTTAGATAGCTTCGTTTTGGATTTAGAAGCAGATATTTCCCTGTGCTTACTGCTGTTTCTTCCATATGCCGGTAATGGGCTGAAAACGCCTGTTTTGGGGCTCTGCAGAGAAAGTGTTTGCAGACTGCTGAATCCACACACGGGTTTAACTCTGGAAGTTGAGTGCACACATTGACAACCGTTCTGTTAGATAGCTGCGTTTTGGATTTAGAAGCAGATATTTCCCTGTGCTTACTGCTGTTTCTTCCATATGCCGGTAATGGGCTGAAAACGCCTGTTTTGGGACTCTGCAGAGAAAGTGTTTGCAGACTGCTGAATCCACACACGGGTTTAACTCTGGAAGTTGAGTGCACACATTGACAACCGTTCTGTTAGATAGCTGCGTATTGGATTTAGAAGCAGATATTTCCCAGTGCTTACTGCTGTTTCTTCCATATGCCGGTAATGGGCTGAAAACGCCTGTTTTGGGACTCTGCAGAGAAAGTGTTTGCAGACTGCTGAATCCACACACGGGTTTAACTCTGGAAGTTGAGTGCACACATTGACAACCGTTCTGTTAGATAGCTGCGTTTTGGATTTAGAAGCAGATATTTCCCTGTGCTTACTGCAGTTTCTTCCATATGCCGGTAAAGGGCTGAAAACGCCTGTTTTGGGACTCTGCAGAGAAAGTGTTTGCAGACTGCTGAATCCACACACGGGTTTAACTCTGGAAGTTGAGTGCACACATTGACAACCGTTCTGTTAGATAGCTGCGTTTTGGATTTAGAAGCAGATATTTCCCTGTGCTTACTGCTGTTTCTTCCATATGCCGGTAATGGGCTGAAAACGCCTGTTTTTGGACTCTGCACAGAAAGTGTTTGCAGACTGCTGAATCCACACACGGGTTTAACTCTGGAAGTTGAGTGCACACATTGACAACCGTTCTGTTAGATAGCTGCGTTTTGGATTTAGAAGCAGATATTTCCCTGTGCTTACTGCTGTTTCTTCCATATGCCGGTAATGGGCTGAAAACGCCTGTTTTGGGACTCTGCAGAGAAAGTGTTTGCAGACTGCTGAATCCACACACGGGTTTAACTCTGGAAGTTGAGTGCACACATTGACAACCGTTCTGTTAGATAGCTGCGTTTTGGATTTAGAAGCAGATATTTCCCAGTGCTTACTGCTGTTTCTTCCATATGCCGGTAATGGGCTGAAAACACCTGTTTTGGGACTCTGCAGAGAAAGTGTTTGCAGACTGCTGAATCCACACACGGGTTTAACTCTGGAAGTTGAGTGCACACATTGACAACCGTTCTGTTAGATAGCTGCGTTTTGGATTTAGAAGCAGATATTTCCCTGTGCTTACTGCTGTTTCTTCCATATGCCGGTAATGGGCTGAAAACGCCTGTTTTGGGACTCTGCAGAGAAAGTGTTTGCAGACTGCTGAATCCACACACGGGTTTAACTCTGGAAGTTGAGTGCACACATTGACAACCGTTCTGTTAGATAGCTGCGTTTTGGATTTAGAAGCAGATATTTCCCAGTGCTTACTGCTGTTTCTTCCATATGCCGGTAATGGGCTGAAAACGCCTGTTTTGGGACTCTGCAGAGAAAGTGTTTGCAGACTGCTGAATCCACACACGGGTTTAACTCTGGAAGTTGAGTGCACACATTGACAACCGTTCTGTTAGATAGCTGCGTTTTGGATTTAGAAGCAGATATTTCCCTGTGCTTACTGCAGTTTCTTCCATATGCCGGTAAAGGGCTGAAAACGCCTGTTTTGGGACTCTGCAGAGAAAGTGTTTGCAGACTGCTGAATCCACACACGGGTTTAACTCTGGAAGTTGAGTGCACACATTGACAACCGTTCTGTTAGATAGCTGCGTTTTGGATTTAGAAGCAGATATTTCCCTGTGCTTACTGCTGTTTCTTCCATATGCCGGTAATGGGCTGAAAACGCCTGTTTTTGGACTCTGCACAGAAAGTGTTTGCAGACTGCTGAATCCACACACGGGTTTAACTCTGGAAGTTGAGTGCACACATTGACAACCGTTCTGTTAGATAGCTGCGTTTTGGATTTAGAAGCAGATATTTCCCTGTGCTTACTGCTGTTTCTTCCATATGCCGGTAATGGGCTGAAAACGCCTGTTTTGGGACTCTGCAGAGAAAGTGTTTGCAGACTGCTGAATCCACACACGGGTTTAACTCTGGAAGTTGAGTGCACACATTGACAACCGTTCTGTTAGATAGCTGCGTTTTGGATTTAGAAGCAGATATTTCCCTGTGCTTACTGCTGTTTCTTCCATATGCCGGTAATGGGCTGAAAACGCCTGTTTTGGGACTCTGCACAGAAAGTGTTTGCAGACTGCTGAATCCACACACGGGTTTAACTCTGGAAGTTGAGTGCACACATTGACATCCGTTCTGTTAGATAGCTGCGTTTTGGATTTAGAAGCAGATATTTCCCTGTGCTTACTGCTGTTTCTTCCATATGCCGGTAATGGGCTGAAAACGCCTGTTTTGGGACTCTGCACAGAAAGTGTTTGCAGACTGCTGAATCCACACACGGGTTTAACTCTGGAAGTTGAGTGCACACATTGACAACCGTTCTGTTAGATAGCTGCGTTTTGGATTTAGAAGCAGATATTTCCCTGTGCTTACTGCTGTTTCTTCCATATGCCGGTAATGGGCTGAAAACGCCTGTTTTGGGACTCTGCACAGAAAGTGTTTGCAGACTGCTGAATCCACACACGGGTTTAACTCTGGAAGTTGAGTGCACACATTGACAACCGTTCTGTTAGATAGCTGCGTTTTGGATTTAGAAGCAGATATTTCCCAGTGCTTACTGCTGTTTCCTCCATATGCCGGTAATGGGCTGAAAACGCCTCTTTTGGGACTCTGCAGAGAAAGTGTTTGCAGACTGCTGAATCCACACACGGGTTTAACTCTGGAAGTTGAGTGCACACATTGACAACCGTTCTGTTAGATAGCTGCGTTTTGGATTTAGAAGCAGATATTTCCCTGTGCTTACTGCTGTTTCTTCCATATGCCGGTAATGGGTTGAAAACGCCTGTTTTGGGACTCTGCAGAGAAAGTGTTTGCAGACTGCTGAATCCACACACCGGTTTAACTCTGGAAGTTGAGTGAACACATTGACAACCGTTCTGTTAGATAGCTGCGTTTTGGATTTAGAAGCATATATTTCCGTGTGCTTACTGCTGTTTCTTCCATATGCCGGTAATGGGCTGAAAACGCCTGTTTTCGGACTCTGCAGAGAAAGTGTTTGCAGACTGCTGAATCCACACACGGGTTTAACTCTGGAAGTTGAGTGCACACATTGACAACCGTTCTGTTAGATAGCTGCGTTTTGGATTTAGAAGCAGATATTTCCCTGTGCTTACTGCAGTTTCTTCCATATGCCGGTAATGGGCTGAAAACGCCTGTTTTGGGACTCTGCAGAGAAAGTGTTTGCAGACTGCTGAATCCACACACGGGTTTAACTCTGGAAGTTGAGTGCACACATTGACAACCGTTCTGTTAGATAGCTTCGTTTTGGATTTAGAAGCAGATATTTCCCTGTGCTTACTGCTGTTTCTTCCATATGCCGGTAATGGGCTGAAAACGCCTGTTTTGGGGCTCTGCAGAGAAAGTGTTTGCAGACTGCTGAATCCACACACGGGTTTAACTCTGGAAGTTGAGTGCACACATTGACAACCGTTCTGTTAGATAGCTGCGTTTTGGATTTAGAAGCAGATATTTCCCTGTGCTTACTGCTGTTTCTTCCATATGCCGGTAATGGGCTGAAAACGCCTGTTTTGGGACTCTGCAGAGAAAGTGTTTGCAGACTGCTGAATCCACACACGGGTTTAACTCTGGAAGTTGAGTGCACACATTGACAACCCTTCTGTTAGATAGCTGCGTTTTGGATTTAGAAGCAGATATTTCCCAGTGCTTACTGCTGTTTCTTCCATATGCCGGTAATGGGCTGAAAACGCCTGTTTTGGGACTCTGCAGAGAAAGTGTTTGCAGACTGCTGAATCCACACACGGGTTTAACTCTGGAAGTTGAGTGCACACATTGACAACCGTTCGGTTAGATAGCTGCTTTTGGATTTAGAAGCAGATATTTCCCTGTGCTTACTGCAGTTTCTTCCATATGCCGGTAAAGGGCTGAAAACGCCTGTTTTGGGACTCTGCAGAGAAAGTGTTTGCAGACTGCTGAATCCACACACGGGTTTAACTCTGGAAGTTGAGTGCACACATTGACAACCGTTCTGTTAGATAGCTGCGTTTTGGATTTAGAAGCAGATATTTCCCTGTGCTTACTGCTGTTTCTTCCATATGCCGGTAATGGGCTGAAAACGCCTGTTTTTGGACTCTGCACAGAAAGTGTTTGCAGACTGCTGAATCCACACACGGGTTTAACTCTGGAAGTTGAGTGCACACATTGACATCCGTTCTGTTAGATAGCTGCGTTTTGGATTTAGAAGCAGATATTTCCCTGTGCTTACTGCTGTTTCTTCCATATGCCGGTAATGGGCTGAAAACGCCTGTTTTGGGACTCTGCACAGAAAGTGTTTGCAGACTGCTGAATCCACACACGGGTTTAACTCTGGAAGTTGAGTGCACACATTGACAACCGTTCTGTTAGATAGCTGCGTTTTGGATTTAGAAGCAGATATTTCCCTGTGCTTACTGCTGTTTCTTCCATATGCCGGTAATGGGCTGAAAACGCCTGTTTTGGGACTCTGCACAGAAAGTGTTTGCAGACTGCTGAATCCACACACGGGTTTAACTCTGGAAGTTGAGTGCACACATTGACAACCGTTCTGTTAGATAGCTGCGTTTTGGATTTAGAAGCAGATATTTCCCAGTGCTTACTGCTGTTTCCTCCATATGCCGGTAATGGGCTGAAAACGCCTCTTTTGGGACTCTGCAGAGAAAGTGTTTGCAGACTGCTGAATCCACACACGGGTTTAACTCTGGAAGTTGAGTGCACACATTGACAACCGTTCTGTTAGATAGCTGCGTTTTGGATTTAGAAGCAGATATTTCCCTGTGCTTACTGCTGTTTCTTCCATATGCCGGTAATGGGTTGAAAACGCCTGTTTTGGGACTCTGCAGAGAAAGTGTTTGCAGACTGCTGAATCCACACACCGGTTTAACTCTGGAAGTTGAGTGAACACATTGACAACCGTTCTGTTAGATAGCTGCGTTTTGGATTTAGAAGCATATATTTCCGTGTGCTTACTGCTGTTTCTTCCATATGCCGGTAATGGGCTGAAAACGCCTGTTTTCGGACTCTGCAGAGAAAGTGTTTGCAGACTGCTGAATCCACACACGGGTTTAACTCTGGAAGTTGAGTGCACACATTGACAACCGTTCTGTTAGATAGCTGCGTTTTGGATTTAGAAGCAGATATTTCCCTGTGCTTACTGCAGTTTCTTCCATATGCCGGTAATGGGCTGAAAACGCCTGTTTTGGGACTCTGCAGAGAAAGTGTTTGCAGACTGCTGAATCCACACACGGGTTTAACTCTGGAAGTTGAGTGCACACATTGACAACCGTTCTGTTAGATAGCTGCGTTTTGGATTTAGAAGCAGATATTTCCCAGTGCTTACTGCTGTTTCTTCCATATGCCGGTAATGGGCTGAAAACGCCTGTTTTGGGACTCTGCACAGAAAGTGTTTGCAGACTGCTGAATCCACACACGGGTTTAACTCTGGAAGTTGAGTGCACACATTGACAACCGTTCTGTTAGATAGCTGCGTTTTGGATTTAGAAGCAGATATTTCCCTGTGCTTACTGCTGTTTCTTCCATATGCCGGTAATGGGCTGAAAACGCCTGTTTTGGGACTCTGCACAGAAAGTGTTTGCAGACTGCTGAATCCACACACGGGTTTAACTCTTGAAGTTGAGTGCACACATTGACAACCGTTCTGTTAGATAGCTGCGTTTTGGATTTAGAAGCAGATATTTCCCAGTGCTTACTGCTGTTTCCTCCATATGCCGGTAATGGGCTGAAAACGTCTGTTTTGGGACTCTGCAGAGAAAGTGTTTGCAGACTGCTGAATCCACACACGGATTTAACTCTGGAAGTTGAGTGCACACATTGACAACCGTTCTGTTAGATAGCTGCGTTTTGGATTTAGAAGCAGATATTTCCCTGTGCTTACTGCTGTTTCTTCCATATGCCGGTAATGGGCTGAAAACGCCTGTTTTGGGACTCTGCAGAGAAAGTGTTTGCAGACTGCTGAATCCACACACGGGTTTAACTCTGGAAGTTGAGTGCACACATTGACAACCGTTCTGTTAGATAGCTGCGTTTTGGATTTAGAAGCAGATATTTCCCTGTGCTTACTGCTGTTTCTTCCATATGCCGGTAATGGGCTGAAAACGCCTGTTTTGGGGCTCTGCAGAGAATGTGTTTGCAGACTGCTGAATCCACACACGGGTTTAACTCTGGAAGTTGAGTGCACACATTGACAACCGTTCTGTTAGATAGCTGCGTTTTGGATTTAGAAGCAGATATTTCCCAGTGCTTACGGCTGTTTCTTCCATATGCCGGTAATGGGCTGAAAACGCCTGTTTTGGGACTCTGCACAGAAAGTGTTTGCAGACTGCTGAATCCACACACGGGTTTAACTCTGGAAGTTGAGTGCACACATTGACAACCGTTCTGTTAGATAGCTGCGTTTTGGATTTAGAAGCAGATATTTCCCTGTGCTTACTGCTGTTTCTTCCATATGCCGGTAATGGGCTGAAAACGCCTGTTTTGGGACTCTGCACAGAAAGTGTTTGCAGACTGCTGAATCCACACACGGGTTTAACTCTGGAAGTTGAGTGCACACATTGACAACCGTTCTGTTAGATAGCTGCGTTTTGGATTTAGAAGCAGATATTTCCCTGTGCTTACTGCAGTTTCTTCCATATGCCGGTAATGGGCTGAAAACGCCTGTTTTGGGACTCTGCACAGAAAGTGTTTGCAGACTGCTGAATCCACACACGGGTTTAACTCTGGAAGTTGAGTGCACACATTGACAACCGTTCTGTTAGATAGCTGCGTTTTGGATTTAGAAGCAGATATTTCCCTGTGCTTACTGCTGTTTCTTCCATATGCCGGTAATGGGCTGAAAACGCCTGTTTTGGGACTCTGCACAGAAAGTGTTTGCAGACTGCTGATTCCACACACGGGTTTAACTCTTGAAGTTGAGTGCACACATTGACAACCGTTCTGTTAGATAGCTGCGTTTTGGATTTAGAAGCAGATATTTCCCAGTGCTTACTGCTGTTTCCTCCATATGCCGGTAATGGGCTGAAAACGCCTGTTTTGGGACTCTGCAGAGAAAGTGTTTGCAGACTGCTGAATCCACACACGGGTTTAACTCTGGAAGTTGAGTGCACACATTGACAACCGTTCTGTTAGATAGCTGCGTTTTGGATTTAGAAGCAGATATTTCCCTGTGCTTACTGCTGTTTCTTCCATACGCCGGTAATGGGCTGAAAACGCCTGTTTTGGGACTCTGCAGAGAAAGTGCTTGCAGACTACTGAATCCACACACCGGTTTAACTCTGGAAGTTGAGTGAACACATTGACAACCGTTCTGTTAGATAGCTGCGTTTTGGATTTAGAAGCATATATTTCCGTGTGTGCTTACTGCTGTTTCTTCCATATGCCGGTAATGGGCTGAAAACGCCTGTTTTGGGACTCTGCAGAGAAAGTGTTTGCAGACTGCTGAATCCACACACGGGTTTAACTCTGGAAGTTGAGTGCACACATTGACAACCGTTCTGTTAGATAGCTGCGTTTTGGATTTAGAAGCAGATATTTCCCTGTGCTTACTGCTGTTTCTTCCATATGCCGGTAATGGGCTGAAAACGCCTGTTTTGGGACTCTGCAGAGAAAGTGTTGGCAGACTGCTGAATCCACACACGGGTTTAACTCTGGAAGTTGAGTGCACACATTGACAACCGTTCTGTTAGATAGCTGCGTTTTGGATTTAGAAGCAGATATTTCCCTGTGCTTACTGCTATTTCTTCCTTATGCCGGTAATGGGCTGAAAACGCCTGTTTTGGGGCTCTGCAGAGAAAGTGTTTGCAGACTGCTGAATCCACACACGGGTTTAACTCTGGAAGTTGAGTGCACACATTGACAACCGTTCTGTTAGATAGCTGCGTTTTGGATTTAGAAGCAGATATTTCCCTGTGCTTACTGCTGTTTCTTCCATATGCCGGTAATGGGCTGAAAACGCCTGTTTTGGGACTCTGCAGAGAAAGTGTTTCCAGACTGCTGAATCCACACACCGGTTTAACTCTGGAAGTTGAGTGAACACATTGACAACCGTTCTGTTAGATAGCTGCGTTTTGGATTTAGAAGCAGATATTTCCCTGTGCTTACTGCTGTTTCTTCCATATGCCGGTAATGGGCTGAAAACGCCTGTTTTGGGACTCTGCAGAGAAAGTGTTTGCAGACTGCTGAATCCACACACGGGTTTTACTCTGGAAGTTCAGTGCACACATTGACAACCGTTCTGTTAGATAGCTGCGTTTTGGATTTAGAAGCAGATATTTCCCTGTGCTTACCGCTGTTTCTTCCATATGCCTGTAATGGGCTGAAAACGCCTGTTTTGGGACTCTGCAGAGAAAGTGTTTGCAGACTGCTGAATCCACACACGGGTTTAACTCTGGAAGTTGAGTGCACACATTGACAACCGTTCTGTTAGATAGCTGCGTTTTGGATTTAGAAGCAGATATTTCCCTGTGCTTACTGCTGTTTCTTCCATATGCCGGTAATGGGCTGAAAACGCCTGTTTTGGGGCTCTGCAGAGAAAGAGTTTGCAGACTGCTGAATCCACACACGGGTTTAACTCTGGAAGTTGAGTGCACACATTGACAACCGTTCTGTTAGATAGCTGCGTTTTGGATTTAGAAGCAGATATTTCCCAGTGCTTACGGCTGTTTCTTCCATATGCCGGTAATGTGCTGAAAACGCCTGTTTTGGGACTCTGCAGAGAAAGTGTTTGCAGACTGCTGAATCCACACACGGGTTTAACTCTGGAAGTTGAGTGCACACATTGACAACCGTTCTGTTAGATAGCTGCGTTTTGGATTTAGAAGCAGATATTTCCCTGTGCTTACTGCTGTTTCTTCCATATGCCGGTAATGGGCTGAAAACGCCTGTTTTGGGCCTCTGCACAGAAAGTGTTTGCAGACTGCTGAATCCACACACGGGTTTAACTCTGGAAGTTGAGTGCACACATTGACAACCGTTCTGTTAGATAGCTGCGTTTTGGATTTAGAAGCAGATATTTCCCTGTGCTTACTGCTGTTTCTTCCATATGCCGGTAATGGGCTGAAAACGCCTGTTTTGGGACTCTGCACAGAAAGTGTTTGCAGACTGCTGAATCCACACACGGGTTTAACTCTGGAAGTTGAGTGCACACATTGACAACCGTTCTGTTAGATAGCTGCGTTTTCGATTTAGAAGCAGATATTTCCCTGTGCTTACTGCTGTTTCTTCCATATGCCGGTAATGGGCTGAAAACGCCTGTTTTGGGACTCTGCACAGAAAGTGTTTGCAGACTGCTGAATCCACACACGGGTTTAACTCTGGAAGTTGAGTGCACACATTGACAACCGTTCTGTTAGATAGCTGCGTTTTGGATTTAGAAGCAGATATTTCCCAGTGCTTACTGCTGTTTCCTCCATATGCCGGTAATGGGCTGAAAACGCCTGTTTTGGGACTCTGCAGAGAAAGTGTTTGCAGACTGCTGAATCCACACACGGGTTTAACTCTGGAAGTTGAGTGCACACATTGACAACCGTTCTGTTAGATAGCTGCGTTTTGGATTTAGAAGCAGATATTTCCCTGTGCTTACTGCTGTTTCTTCCATATGCCGGT
Organism: Aotus nancymaae; assembly: GCF_030222135.1. Taxonomy (NCBI): domain Eukaryota; kingdom Metazoa; phylum Chordata; class Mammalia; order Primates; family Aotidae; genus Aotus; species Aotus nancymaae. Next base: position 66,612 of record NW_026989262.1, read on the forward strand.
AATGGGCTGAAAACGCCTGTTTTGGGACTCTGCAGAGAAAGTGTTTGCAGACTACTGAATCCACACACCGGTTTAACTCTGGAAGTTGAGTGAACACATTGACAACCGTTCTGTTAGATAGCTGCGTTTTGGATTTAGAAGCATATATTTCCGTGTGCTTACTGCTGTTTCTTCCATATGCCGGTAATGGGCTGAAAACGCCTGTTTTGGGACTCTGCAGAGAAAGTGTATGCAGACTGCTGAATCCACACACGGGTTTAAATCTGGAAGTTGAGTGCACACATTGACAACCGTTCTGTTAGATAGCTGCGTTTTGGATTTAGAAGCAGATATTTCCCTGTGCTTACTGCTGTTTCTTCCATATGCCGGTAATGGGCTGAAAACGCCTGTTTTGGGACTCTGCACAGAAAGTGTTTGCAGACTGCTGAATCCACACACGGGTTTAACTCTGGAAGTTGAGTGCACACATTGACAACCGTTCTGTTAGATAGCTGCGTTTTGGATTTAGAAGCAGATATTTCCCTGTGCTTACTGCTGTTTCTTCCATATGCCGGTAATGGGCTGAAAACGCCTGTTTTGGGGCTCTGCAGAGAAAGTGTTTGCAGACTGCTGAATCCACACACGGGTTTAACTCTGGAAGTTGAGTGCACACATTGACAACCGTTCTGTTAGATAGCTGCGTTTTGGATTTAGAAGCAGATATTTCCCTGTGCTTACTGCTGTTTCTTCCATATGCCGGTAATGGGCTGAAAACGCCTGTTTTGGGACTCTGCACAGAAAGTGTTTGCAGACTGCTGAATCCACACACGGGTTTAACTCTGGAAGCTGAGTGCACACATTGACAACCGTTCTGTTAGATAGCTTCGTTTTGGATTTAGAAGCAGATATTTCCCTGTGCTTACTGCTGTTTCTTCCATATGCCGGTAATGGGCTGAAAACGCCTGTTTTGGGACTCTGCAGAGAAAGTGTTTGCAGACTGCTGTATCCACACACGGGTTTAACTCTGGAAGTTGAGTGCACACATTGACAACCGTTCTGTTAGATAGCTGCGTTTTGGATTTAGAAGCAGATATTTCCCTGTGCTTACTGCAGTTTCTTCCATATGCCGGTAATGGGCTGAAAACGCCTGTTTTGGGACTCTGCAGAGAAAGTGTTTGCAGACTGCTGAATCCACACACGGGTTTAACTCTGGAAGTTGGGTGCACACATTGACAACCATTCTGTTAGATAGCTGCGTTTTGGATTTAGAAGCAGATATTTCCCTGTGCTTACTGCTGTTTCTTCCATATGCCGGTAATGGGATGAAAACGCCTGTTTTTGGACTCTGCACAGAAAGTGTTTGCAGACTGCTGAATCCACACACGGGTTTAACTCTGGAAGTTGAGTGCACACATTGACAACCCTTCTGTTAGATAGCTGCGTTTTGGATTTAGAAGCAGATATTTCCCAGTGCTTACTGCTGTTTCTTCCATATGCCGGTAATGGGCTGAAAACGCCTGTTTTGGGACTCTTCAGAGAAAGTGTTTGCAGACTGCTGAATCCACACACGGGTTTGACTCTGGAAGTTGAGTGCACACATTGACAACCGTTCTGTTAGATAGCTGCGTTTTGGATTTAGAAGCAGATATTTCCCTGTGCTTACTGCTGTTTCTTCCATATGCCGGTAATGGGCTGAAAACGCCTGTTTTGGGACTCTGCAGAGAAAGTGTTTGCAGACTGCTGAATCCACACACGGGTTTAACTCTGGAAGTTGAGTGCACACATTGACAACCGTTCTGTTAGATAGCTGCGTTTTGGATTTAGAAGCAGATATTTCCCTGTGCTTACTGCTGTTTCTTCCATATGCCGGTAATGGGCTGAAAACGCCTGTTTTGGGACTCTGCAGAGAAAGTGTTTGCAGACTGCTGAATCCACACACGGGTTTAACTCTGGAAGTTGAGTGCACACATTGACAACCGTTCTGTTAGATAGCTGCGTTTTGGATTTAGAAGCAGATATTTCCCTGTGCTTACTGCAGTTTCTTCCATATTCCGGTAATGGGCTGAAAACGCCTGTTTTGGGACTCTGCAGAGAAAGTGTTTGCTGACTGCTGAATCCACACACGGGTTTAACTCTCGAAGTTGAGTGCACACATTGACAACCGTTCTGTTAGATAGCTGCGTTTTGGATTTAGAAGCAGATATTTCCCAGTGTTTACTGCTGTTTCCTCCATATGCCGGTAATGGGCTGAAAACGCCTGTTTTGGGACTCTGCAGAGAAAGTGTTTGCAGACTGCTGAATCCACACACGGGTTTAACTCTGGAAGTTGAGTGCACACATTGACAACCGTTCTGTTAGATAGCTGCGTTTTGGATTTAGAAGCAGATATTTCCCTGTGCTTACTGCTGTTTCTTCCATATGCCGGTAATGGGCTGAAAACGCCTGTTTTGGGACTCTGCACAGAAAGTGTTTGCAGACTGCTGAATCCACACACCGGTTTAACTCTGGAAGTTGAGTGAACACATTGACAACCGTTCTGTTAGATAGCTGCGTTTTGGATTTAGAAGCATATATTTCCGTGTGCTTACTGCTGTTTCTTCCATATGCCGGTAATGGGCTGAAAACGCCTGTTTTGGGACTCTGCAGAGAAAGTGTTTGCAGACTGCTGAATCCACACACGGGTTTAACTCTGGAAGTTGAGTGCACACATTGACAACCGTTCTGTTAGATAGCTGCGTTTTGGATTTAGAAGCAGATATTTCCCTGTGCTTACTGCTGTTTCTTCCATATGCCGGTAATGGGCTGAAAACGCCTGTTTTGGGACTCTGCACAGAAAGTGTTTGCAGACTGCTGAATCCACACACGGGTTTAACTCTGGAAGTTGAGTGCACACATTGACAACCGTTCTGTTAGATAGCTGCGTTTTGGATTTAGAAGCAGATATTTCCCTGTGCTTACTGCTGTTTCTTCCATATGCCGGTAATGGGCTGAAAACGCCTGTTTTGGGACTCTGCAGAGAAAGTGTTTGCAGACTGCTGAATCCACACACGGGTTTAACTCTGGAAGTTGAGTGCACACATTGACAACCGTTCTGTTAGATAGCTGCGTTTTGGATTTAGAAGCAGATATTTCCCAGTGTTTACTGCTGTTTCCTCCATATGCCGGTAAAGGGCTGAAAACGCGTGTTTTGGGACTCTGCAGAGAAAGTGTTTGCAGACTGCTGAATCCACACACGGGTTTAACTCTGGAAGTTGAGTGCACACATTGACAACCGTTCTGTTAGATAGCTGCGTTTTGGATTTAGAAGCAGATATTTCCCTGTGCTTACTGCTGTTTCTTCCATATGCCGGTAATGGGCTGAAAACGCCTGTTTTGGGACTCTGCAGAGAAAGTGTTTGCAGACTGCTGAATCCACACACCGGTTTAACTCTTGAAGTTGAGTGCACACATTGACAACCGTTCTGTTAGATAGCTGCGTTTTGGATTTAGAAGCAGATATTTCCCAGTGCTTACTGCTGTTTCCTCCATATGCCGGTAATGGGCTGAAAACGCCTGTTTTGGGACTCTGCAGAGAAAGACTTTGCAGACTGCTGACTCCACACACGCGTTTAACTCTGGAAGTTGAGTGCACACATTGACAACCGTTCTGTTAGATAGCTGCGTTTTGGATTTAGAAGCAGATATTTCCCTGTGCTTACTGCTGTTTCTTCCATATGCCGGTAATGGGCTGAAAACGCCTGTTTTGGGGCTCTGCAGAGAAAGTGTTTGCAGACTGCTGAATCCACACACGGGTTTAACTCTGGAAGTTGAGTGCACACATTGACAACCGTTCTGTTAGATAGCTGCGTTTTGGATTTAGAAGCAGATATTTCCCTGTGCTTACTGCTGTTTCTTCCATATGCCGGTAATGGGCTGAAAACGCCTGTTTTGGGACTCTGCACAGAAAGTGTTTGCAGACTGCTGAATCCACACACGGGTTTAACTCTGGAAGCTGAGTGCACACATTGACAACCGTTCTGTTAGATAGCTGCGTTTTGGATTTAGAAGCAGATATTTCCCTGTGCTTACTGCTGTTTCTTCCATATGCCGGTAATGGGCTGAAAACGCCTGTTTTGGGACTCTGCAGAGAAAGTGTTTGCAGACTGCTGTATCCACACACGGGTTTAACTCTGGAAGTTGAGTGCACACATTGACAACCGTTCTGTTAGATAGCTGCGTTTTGGATTTAGAAGCAGATATTTCCCTGTGCTTACTGCAGTTTCTTCCATATGCCGGTAATGGGCTGAAAACGCCTGTTTTGGGACTCTGCAGAGAAAGTGTTTGCAGACTGCTGAATCCACACACGGGTTTAACTCTGGAAGTTGGGTGCACACATTGACAACCATTCTGTTAGATAGCTGCGTTTTGGATTTAGAAGCAGATATTTCCCTGTGCTTACTGCTGTTTCTTCCATATGCCGGTAATGGGATGAAAACGCCTGTTTTTGGACTCTGCACAGAAAGTGTTTGCAGACTGCTGAATCCACACACGGGTTTAACTCTGGAAGTTGAGTGCACACATTGACAACCGTTCTGTTAGATAGCTGCATTTTGGATTTAGAAGCAGATATTTCCCTGTGCTTACTGCAGTTTCTTCCATATGCCGGTAATGGGCTGAAAACGCCTGTTTTGGGACTCTGCAGAGAAAGTGTTTGCAGACTGCTGAATCCACACACGGGTTTAACTCTGGAAGTTGAGTGCACACATTGACAACCCTTCTGTTAGATAGCTGCGTTTTGGATTTAGAAGCAGATATTTCCCAGTGCTTACTGCTGTTTCTTCCATATGCCGGTAATGGGCTGAAAACGCCTGTTTTGGGACTCTGTACAGAAAGTGTTTGCAGACTGCTGAATCCACACACGGGTTTGACTCTGGAAGTTGAGTGCACACATTGACAACCGTTCTGTTAGATAGCTGCGTTTTGGATTTAGAAGCAGATATTTCCCTGTGCTTACTGCTGTTTCTTCCATATGCCGGTAATGGGCTGAAAACGCCTGTTTTGGGACTCTGCAGAGAAAGTGTTTGCAGACTGCTGAATCCACACACGGGTTTAACTCTGGAAGTTGAGTGCACACATTGACAACCGTTCTGTTAGATAGCTGCGTTTTGGATTTAGAAGCAGATATTTCCCTGTGCTTACTGCTGTTTCTTCCATATGCCGGTAATGGGCTGAAAACGCCTGTTTTGGGACTCTGCAGAGAAAGTGTTTGCAGACTGCTGAATCCACACACGGGTTTAACTCTGGAAGTTGAGTGCACACATTGACAACCGTTCTGTTAGATAGCTGCGTTTTGGATTTAGAAGCAGATATTTCCCTGTGCTTACTGCTGTTTCTTCCATATGCCGGTAATGGGCTGAAAACGCCTGTTTTGGGACTCTGCAGAGAAAGTGTTTGCAGACTGCTGAATCCACACACGGGTTTAACTCTGGAAGTTGAGTGCACACATTGACAACCGTTCGGTTAGATAGCTGCGTTTTGTATTTAGAAGCAGATATTTCCCTGTGCTTACTGCTGTTTCTTCCATATGCCGGTAATGGGCTGAAAACGCCTGTTTTGGGACTCTGCACAGAAAGTGTTTGCAGACTGCTGAATCCACACACGGGTTTAACTCTGGAAGTTGAGTGCACACATTGACAACCGTTCTGTTAGATAGCTGCGTTTTGGATTTAGAAGCAGATATTTCCCTGTGCTTACTGCTGTTTCTTCCATATGCCGGTAATGGGCTGAAAACGCCTGTTTTGGGACTCTGCACAGAAAGTGTTTGCAGACTGCTGAATCCACACACGGGTTTAACTCTGGAAGTTGAGTGCACACATTGACAACCGTTCTGTTAGATAGCTGCGTTTTGGATTTAGAAGCAGATATTTCCCAGTGCTTACTGCTGTTTCCTCCATATGCCGGTAATGGGCTGAAAACGCCTGTTTTGGGACTCTGCAGAGAAAGTGTTTGCAGACTGCTGAATCCACACACGGGTTTAACTCTGGAAGTTGAGTGCACACATTGACAACCGTTCTGTTAGATAGCTGCGTTTTGGATTTAGAAGCAGATATTTCCCTGTGCTTACTGCTGTTTCTTCCATATGCCGGTAATGGGCTGAAAACGCCTGTTTTGGGACTCTGCAGAGAAAGTGTTTGCAGACTACTGAATCCACACACCGGTTTAACTCTGGAAGTTGAGTGAACACATTGACAACCGTTCTGTTAGATAGCTGCGTTTTGGATTTAGAAGCATATATTTCCGTGTGCTTACTGCTGTTTCTTCCATATGCCGGTAATGGGCTGAAAACGCCTGTTTTGGGACTCTGCAGAGAAAGTGTTTGCAGACTGCTGAATCCACACACGGGTTTAACTCTGGAAGTTGAGTGCACACATTGACAACCGTTCGGTTAGATAGCTGCGTTTTGTATTTAGAAGCAGATATTTCCCTGTGCTTACTGCTGTTTCTTCCATATGCCGGTAATGGGCTGAAAACGCCTGTTTTGGGACTCTGCACAGAAAGTGTTTGCAGACTTCTGAATCCACACACGGGTTTAACTCTGGAAGTTGAGTGCACACATTGACAACCGTTCTGTTAGATAGCTGCGTTTTGGATTTAGAAGCAGATATTTCCCTGTGCTTACTGCTGTTTCTTCCATATGCCGGTAATGGGCTGAAAACGCCTGTTTTGGGACTCTGCACAGAAAGTGTTTGCAGACTGCTGAATCCACACACGGGTTTAACTCTGGAAGTTGAGTGCACACATTGACAACCGTTCTGTTAGATAGCTGCGTTTTGGATTTAGAAGCAGATATTTCCCAGTGCTTACTGCTGTTTCCTCCATATGCCGGTAATGGGCTGAAAACGCCTGTTTTGGGACTCTGCAGAGAAAGTGTTTGCAGACTGCTGAATCCACACACGGGTTTAACTCTGGAAGTTGAGTGCACACATTGACAACCGTTCTGTTAGATAGCTGCGTTTTGGATTTAGAAGCAGATATTTCCCTGTGCTTACTGCTGTTTCTTCCATATGCCGGTAATGGGCTGAAAACGCCTGTTTTGGGACTCTGCAGAGAAAGTGTTTGCAGACTACTGAATCCACACACCGGTTTAACTCTGGAAGTTGAGTGAACACATTGACAACCGTTCTGTTAGATAGCTGCGTTTTGGATTTAGAAGCATATATTTCCGTGTGCTTACTGCTGTTTCTTCCATATGCCGGTAATGGGCTGAAAACGCCTGTTTTGGGACTCTGCAGAGAAAGTGTTTGCAGACTGCTGAATCCACACACGGGTTTAAATCTGGAAGTTGAGTGCACACATTGACAACCGTTCTGTTAGATAGCTGCGTTTTGGATTTAGAAGCAGATATTTCCCTGTGCTTACTGCTGTTTCTTCCATATGCCGGTAATGGGCTGAAAACGCCTGTTTTGGGACTCTGCACAGAAAGTGTTTGCAGACTGCTGAATCCACACACGGGTTTAACTCTGGAAGTTGAGTGCACACATTGACAACCGTTCTGTTAGATAGCTGCGTTTTGGATTTAGAAGCAGATATTTCCCTGTGCTTACTGCTGTTTCTTCCATATGCCGGTAATGGGCTGAAAACGCCTGTTTTGGGACTCTGCAGAGAAAGTGTTTGCAGACTGCTGAATCCACACACGGGTTTAACTCTGGAAGTTGAGTGCACACATTGACAACCGTTCTGTTAGATAGCTGCGTTTTGGATTTAGAAGCAGATATTTCCCTGTGCTTACTGCTGTTTCTTCCATATGCCGGTAATGGGCTGAAAACGCCTGTTTTGGGACTCTGCACAGAAAGTGTTTGCAGACTGCTGAATCCACACACGGGTTTAACTCTGGAAGCTGAGTGCACACATTGACAACCGTTCTGTTAGATAGCTGCGTTTTGGATTTAGAAGCAGATATTTCCCTGTGCTTACTGCTGTTTCTTCCATATGCCGGTAATGGGCTGAAAACGCCTGTTTTGGGACTCTGCAGAGAAAGTGTTTGCAGACTGCTGTATCCACACACGGGTTTAACTCTGGAAGTTGAGTGCACACATTGACAACCGTTCTGTTAGATAGCTGCGTTTTGGATTTAGAAGCAGATATTTCCCTGTGCTTACTGCAGTTTCTTCCATATGCCGGTAATGGGCTGAAAACGCCTGTTTTGGGACTCTGCAGAGAAAGTGTTTGCAGACTGCTGAATCCACACACGGGTTTAACTCTGGAAGTTGGGTGCACACATTGACAACCATTCTGTTAGATAGCTGCGTTTTGGATTTAGAAGCAGATATTTCCCTGTGCTTACTGCTGTTTCTTCCATATGCCGGTAATGGGATGAAAACGCCTGTTTTTGGACTCTGCACAGAAAGTGTTTGCAGACTGCTGAATCCACACACGGGTTTAACTCTGGAAGTTGAGTGCACACATTGACAACCGTTCTGTTAGATAGCTGCATTTTGGATTTAGAAGCAGATATTTCCCTGTGCTTACTGCAGTTTCTTCCATATGCCGGTAATGGGCTGAAAACGCCTGTTTTGGGACTCTGCAGAGAAAGTGTTTGCAGACTGCTGAATCCACACACGGGTTTAACTCTGGAAGTTGAGTGCACACATTGACAACCCTTCTGTTAGATAGCTGCGTTTTGGATTTAGAAGCAGATATTTCCCAGTGCTTACTGCTGTTTCTTCCATATGCCGGTAATGGGCTGAAAACGCCTGTTTTGGGACTCTGCAGAGAAAGTGTTTGCAGACTGCTGAATCCACACACGGGTTTGACTCTGGAAGTTGAGTGCACACATTGACAACCGTTCTGTTAGATAGCTGCGTTTTGGATTTAGAAGCAGATATTTCCCTGTGCTTACTGCTGTTTCTTCCATATGCCGGTAATGGGCTGAAAACGCCTGTTTTGGGACTCTGCACAGAAAGTGTTTGCAGACTGCTGAATCCACACACGGGTTTAACTCTGGAAGTTGAGTGCACACATTGACAACCGTTCTGTTAGATAGCTGCGTTTTGGATTTAGAAGCAGATATTTCCCTGGGCTTACTGCTGTTTCTTCCATATGCCGGTAATGGGCTGAAAACGCCTGTTTTGGGACTCTGCACAGAAAGTGTTTGCAGACTGCTGAATCCACACACGGGTTTAACTCTGGAAGTTGAGTGCACACATTGACAACCGTTCTGTTAGATAGCTGCGTTTTGGATTTAGAAGCAGATATTTCCCAGTGCTTACTGCTGTTTCCTCCATATGCCGGTAATGGGCTGAAAACGCCTGTTTTGGGACTCTGCAGAGAAAGTGTTTGCAGACTGCTGAATCCACACACGGGTTTAACTCTGGAAGTTGAGTGCACACATTGACAACCGTTCTGTTAGATAGCTGCGTTTTGGATTTAGAAGCAGATATTTCCCTGTGCTTACTGCTGTTTCTTCCATATGCCGGTAATGGGCTGAAAACGCCTGTTTTGGGACTCTGCAGAGAAAGTGTTTGCAGACTACTGAATCCACACACCGGTTTAACTCTGGAAGTTGAGTGAACACATTGACAACCGTTCTGTTAGATAGCTGCGTTTTGGATTTAGAAGCATATATTTCCGTGTGCTTACTGCTGTTTCTTCCATATGCCGGTAATGGGCTGAAAACGCCTGTTTTGGGACTCTGCAGAGAAAGTGTTTGCAGACTGCTGAATCCACACACGGGTTTAAATCTGGAAGTTGAGTGCACACATTGACAACCGTTCTGTTAGATAGCTGCGTTTTGGATTTAGAAGCAGATATTTCCCTGTGCTTACTGCTGTTTCTTCCATATGCCGGTAATGGGCTGAAAACGCATGTTTTGGGACTCTGCACAGAAAGTGTTTGCAGACTGCTGAATCCACACACGGGTTTAACTCTGGAAGTTGAGTGCACACATTGACAACCGTTCTGTTAGATAGCTGCGTTTTGGATTTAGAAGCAGATATTTCCCTGTGCTTACTGCTGTTTCTTCCATATGCCGGTAATGGGCTGAAAACGCCTGTTTTGGGACTCTGCAGAGAAAGTGTTTGCAGACTGCTGAATCCACACACGGGTTTAACTCTGGAAGTTGAGTGCACACATTGACAACCGTTCTGTTAGATAGCTGCGTTTTGGATTTAGAAGCAGATATTTCCCTGTGCTTACTGCTGTTTCTTCCATATGCCGGTAATGGGCTGAAAACGCCTGTTTTGGGACTCTGCACAGAAAGTGTTTGCAGACTGCTGAATCCACACACGGGTTTAACTCTGGAAGCTGAGTGCACACATTGACAACCGTTCTGTTAGATAGCTGCGTTTTGGATTTAGAAGCAGATATTTCCCTGTGCTTACTGCTGTTTCTTCCATATGCCGGTAATGGGCTGAAAACGCCTGTTTTGGGACTCTGCAGAGAAAGTGTTTGCAGACTGCTGTATCCACACACGGGTTTAACTCTGGAAGTTGAGTGCACACATTGACAACCGTTCTGTTAGATAGCTGCGTTTTGGATTTAGAAGCAGATATTTCCCTGTGCTTACTGCAGTTTCTTCCATATGCCGGTAATGGGCTGAAAACGCCTGTTTTGGGACTCTGCAGAGAAAGTGTTTGCAGACTGCTGAATCCACACACGGGTTTAACTCTGGAAGTTGGGTGCACACATTGACAACCATTCTGTTAGATAGCTGCGTTTTGGATTTAGAAGCAGATATTTCCCTGTGCTTACTGCTGTTTCTTCCATATGCCGGTAATGGGATGAAAACGCCTGTTTTTGGACTCTGCACAGAAAGTGTTTGCAGACTGCTGAATCCACACACGGGTTTAACTCTGGAAGTTGAGTGCACACATTGACAACCGTTCTGTTAGATAGCTGCATTTTGGATTTAGAAGCAGATATTTCCCTGTGCTTACTGCAGTTTCTTCCATATGCCGGTAATGGGCTGAAAACGCCTGTTTTGGGACTCTGCAGAGAAAGTGTTTGCAGACTGCTGAATCCACACACGGGTTTAACTCTGGAAGTTGAGTGCACACATTGACAACCCTTCTGTTAGATAGCTGCGTTTTGGATTTAGAAGCAGATATTTCCCAGTGCTTACTGCTGTTTCTTCCATATGCCGGTAATGGGCTGAAAACGCCTGTTTTGGGACTCTGCAGAGAAAGTGTTTGCAGACTGCTGAATCCACACACGGGTTTGACTCTGGAAGTTGAGTGCACACATTGACAACCGTTCTGTTAGATAGCTGCGTTTTGGATTTAGAAGCAGATATTTCCCTGTGCTTACTGCTGTTTCTTCCATATGCCGGTAATGGGCTGAAAACGCCTGTTTTGGGACTCTGCAGAGAAAGTGTTTGCAGACTGCTGAATCCACACACGGGTTTAACTCTGGAGGTTGAGTGCACACATTGACAACCGTTCTGTTAGATAGCTGCGTTTTGGATTTAGAAGCAGATATTTCCCTGTGCTTACTGCTGTTTCTTCCATATGCCGGTAATGGGCTGAAAACGCCTGTTTTGGGACTCTGCAGAGAAAGTGTTTGCAGACTGCTGAATCCACACACGGGTTTAACTCTGGAAGTTGAGTGCACACATTGACAACCGTTCTGTTAGATAGCTGCGTTTTGGATTTAGAAGCAGATATTTCCCTGTGCTTACTGCAGTTTCTTCCATATTCCGGTAATGGGCTGAAAACGCCTGTTTTGGGACTCTGCAGAGAAAGTGTTTGCAGACTGCTGAATCCACACACCGGGTTTAACTCTCGAAGTTGAGTGCACACATTGACAACCGTTCTGTTAGATAGCTGCGTTTTGGATTTAGAAGCAGATATTTCCCAGTGTTTACTGCTGTTTCCTCCATATGCCGGTAATGGGCTGAAAACGCCTGTTTTGGGACTCTGCAGAGAAAGTGTTTGCAGACTGCTGAATCCACACACGGGTTTAACTCTGGAAGTTGAGTGCACACATTGACAACCGTTCTGTTAGATAGCTGCGTTTTGGATTTAGAAGCAGATATTTCCCTGTGCTTACTGCTGTTTCTTCCATATGCCGGTAATGGGCTGAAAACGCCTGTTTTGGGACTCTGCACAGAAAGTGTTTGCAGACTGCTGAATCCACACACCCGGTTTAACTCTGGAAGTTGAGTGCACACATTGACAACCGTTCTGTTAGATAGCTGCGTTTTGGATTTAGAAGCATATATTTCCGTGTGCTTACTGCTGTTTCTTCCATATGCCGGTAATGGGCTGAAAACGCCTGTTTTGGGACTCTGCAGAGAAAGTGTTTGCAGACTGCTGAATCCACACACGGGTTTAACTCTGGAAGTTGAGTGCACACATTGACAACCGTTCTGTTAGATAGCTGCGTTTTGGATTTAGAAGCAGATATTTCCCTGTGCTTACTGCTGTTTCTTCCATATGCCGGTAATGGGCTGAAAACGCCTGTTTTGGGACTCTGCACAGAAAGTGTTTGCAGACTGCTGAATCCACACACGGGTTTAACTCTGGAAGTTGAGTGCACACATTGACAACCGTTCTGTTAGATAGCTGCGTTTTGGATTTAGAAGCAGATATTTCCCTGTGCTTACTGCTGTTTCTTCCATATGCCGGTAATGGGCTGAAAACGCCTGTTTTGGGACTCTGCAGAGAAAGTGTTTGCAGACTGCTGAATCCACACACGGGTTTAACTCTGGAAGTTGAGTGCACACATTGACAACCGTTCTGTTAGATAGCTGCGTTTTGGATTTAGAAGCAGATATTTCCCAGTGTTTACTGCTGTTTCCTCCATATGCCGGTAATGGGCTGAAAACGCCTGTTTTGGGACTCTGCAGAGAAAGTGTTTGCAGACTGCTGAATCCACACACGGGTTTAACTCTGGAAGTTGAGTGCACACATTGACAACCGTTCTGTTAGATAGCTGCGTTTTGGATTTAGAAGCAGATATTTCCCTGTGCTTACTGCTGTTTCTTCCATATGCCGGTAATGGGCTGAAAACGCCTGTTTTGGGACTCTGCAGAGAAAGTGTTTGCAGACTGCTGAATCCACACACCGGTTTAACTCTTGAAGTTGAGTGCACACATTGACAACCGTTCTGTTAGATAGCTGCGTTTTGGATTTAGAAGCAGATATTTCCCAGTGCTTACTGCTGTTTCCTCCATATGCCGGTAATGGGCTGAAAACGCCTGTTTTGGGGACTCTGCAGAGAAAGACTTTGCAGACTGCTGACTCCACACACGCGTTTAACTCTGGAAGTTGAGTGCACACATTGACAACCGTTCTGTTAGATAGCTGCGTTTTGGATTTAGAAGCAGATATTTCCCTGTGCTTACTGCTGTTTCTTCCATATGCCGGTAATGGGCTGAAAACGCCTGTTTTGGGGCTCTGCAGAGAAAGTGTTTGCAGACTGCTGAATCCACACACGGGTTTAACTCTGGAAGTTGAGTGCACACATTGACAACCGTTCTGTTAGATAGCTGCGTTTTGGATTTAGAAGCAGATATTTCCCTGTGCTTACTGCTGTTTCTTCCATATGCCGGTAATGGGCTGAAAACGCCTGTTTTGGGACTCTGCACAGAAAGTGTTTGCAGACTGCTGAATCCACACACGGGTTTAACTCTGGAAGCTGAGTGCACACATTGACAACCGTTCTGTTAGATAGCTGCGTTTTGGATTTAGAAGCAGATATTTCCCTGTGCTTACTGCTGTTTCTTCCATATGCCGGTAATGGGCTGAAAACGCCTGTTTTGGGACTCTGCAGAGAAAGTGTTTGCAGACTGCTGTATCCACACACGGGTTTAACTCTGGAAGTTGAGTGCACACATTGACAACCGTTCTGTTAGATAGCTGCGTTTTGGATTTAGAAGCAGATATTTCCCTGTGCTTACTGCAGTTTCTTCCATATGCCGGTAATGGGCTGAAAACGCCTGTTTTGGGACTCTGCAGAGAAAGTGTTTGCAGACTGCTGAATCCACACACGGGTTTAACTCTGGAAGTTGGGTGCACACATTGACAACCATTCTGTTAGATAGCTGCGTTTTGGATTTAGAAGCAGATATTTCCCTGTGCTTACTGCTGTTTCTTCCATATTCCGGTAATGGGCTGAAAACGCCTGTTTTGGGACTCTGCACAGAAAGTGTTTGCAGACTGCTGAATCCACACACGGGTTTAACTCTGGAAGTTGAGTGCACACATTGACAACCGTTCTGTTAGATAGCTGCATTTTGGATTTAGAAGCAGATATTTCCCTGTGCTTACTGCAGTTTCTTCCATATGCCGGTAATGGGCTGAAAACGCCTGTTTTGGGACTCTGCAGAGAAAGTGTTTGCAGACTGCTGAATCCACACACGGGTTTAACTCTGGAAGTTGAGTGCACACATTGACAACCCTTCTGTTAGATAGCTGCGTTTTGGATTTAGAAGCAGATATTTCCCAGTGCTTACTGCTGTTTCTTCCATATGCCGGTAATGGGCTGAAAACGCCTGTTTTGGGACTCTGCAGAGAAAGTGTTTGCAGACTGCTGAATCCACACACGGGTTTGACTCTGGAAGTTGAGTGCACACATTGACAACCGTTCTGTTAGATAGCTGCGTTTTGGATTTAGAAGCAGATATTTCCCTGTGCTTACTGCTGTTTCTTCCATATGCCGGTAATGGGCTGAAAACGCCTGTTTTGGGACTCTGCAGAGAAAGTGTTTGCAGACTGCTGAATCCACACACGGGTTTAACTCTGGAAGTTGAGTGCACACATTGACAACCGTTCTGTTAGATAGCTGCGTTTTGGATTTAGAAGCAGATATTTCCCTGTGCTTACTGCTGTTTCTTCCATATGCCGGTAATGGGCTGAAAACGCCTGTTTTGGGACTCTGCAGAGAAAGTGTTTGCAGACTGCTGAATCCACACACGGGTTTAACTCTGGAAGTTGAGTGCACACATTGACAACCGTTCTGTTAGATAGCTGCGTTTTGGATTTAGAAGCAGATATTTCCCTGTGCTTACTGCAGTTTCTTCCATATTCCGGTAATGGGCTGAAAACGCCTGTTTTGGGACTCTGCAGAGAAAGTGTTTGCAGACTGCTGAATCCACACACGGGTTTAACTCTCGAAGTTGAGTGCACACATTGACAACCGTTCTGTTAGATAGCTGCGTTTTGGATTTAGAAGCAGATATTTCCCAGTGTTTACTGCTGTTTCCTCCATATGCCGGTAATGGGCTGAAAACGCCTGTTTTGGGACTCTGCAGAGAAAGTGTTTGCAGACTGCTGAATCCACACACGGGTTTAACTCTGGAAGTTGAGTGCACACATTGACAACCGTTCTGTTAGATAGCTGCGTTTTGGATTTAGAAGCAGATATTTCCCTGTGCTTACTGCTGTTTCTTCCATATGCCGGTAATGGGCTGAAAACGCCTGTTTTGGGACTCTGCAGAGAAAGTGTTTGCAGACTGCTGAATCCACACACCGGTTTAACTCTGGAAGTTGAGTGAACACATTGACAACCGTTCTGTTAGATAGCTGCGTTTTGGATTTAGAAGCATATATTTCCGTGTGCTTACTGCTGTTTCTTCCATATGCCGGTAATGGGCTGAAAACGCCTGTTTTGGGACTCTGCAGAGAAAGTGTTTGCAGACTGCTGAATCCACACACGGGTTTAACTCTGGAAGTTGAGTGCACACATTGACAACCGTTCTGTTAGATAGCTGCGTTTTGGATTTAGAAGCAGATATTTCCCTGTGCTTACTGCTGTTTCTTCCATATGCCGGTAATGGGCTGAAAACGCCTGTTTTGGGACTCTGCACAGAAAGTGTTTGCAGACTGCTGAATCCACACACGGGTTTAACTCTGGAAGTTGAGTGCACACATTGACAACCGTTCTGTTAGATAGCTGCGTTTTGGATTTAGAAGCAGATATTTCCCTGTGCTTACTGCTGTTTCTTCCATATGCCGGTAATGGGCTGAAAACGCCTGTTTTGGGACTCTGCAGAGAAAGTGTTTGCAGACTGCTGAATCCACACACGGGTTTAACTCTGGAAGTTGAGTGCACACATTGACAACCGTTCTGTTAGATAGCTGCGTTTTGGATTTAGAAGCAGATATTTCCCAGTGTTTACTGCTGTTTCCTCCATATGCCGGTAATGGGCTGAAAACGCCTGTTTTGGGACTCTGCAGAGAAAGTGTTTGCAGACTGCTGAATCCACACACGGGTTTAACTCTGGAAGTTGAGTGCACACATTGACAACCGTTCTGTTAGATAGCTGCGTTTTGGATTTAGAAGCAGATATTTCCCTGTGCTTACTGCTGTTTCTTCCATATGCCGGTAATGGGCTGAAAACGCCTGTTTTGGGACTCTGCAGAGAAAGTGTTTGCAGACTGCTGAATCCACACACCGGTTTAACTCTTGAAGTTGAGTGCACACATTGACAACCGTTCTGTTAGATAGCTGCGTTTTGGATTTAGAAGCAGATATTTCCCAGTGCTTACTGCTGTTTCCTCCATATGCCGGTAATGGGCTGAAAACGCCTGTTTTGGGACTCTGCAGAGAAAGACTTTGCAGACTGCTGACTCCACACACGGGTTTAACTCTGGAAGTTGAGTGCACACATTGACAACCGTTCTGTTAGATAGCTGCGTTTTGGATTTAGAAGCAGATATTTCCCTGTGCTTACTGCTGTTTCTTCCATATGCCGGTAATGGGCTGAAAACGCCTGTTTTGGGACTCTGCAGAGAAAGTGTTTGCAGACTGCTGAATCCACACACCGGTTTAACTCTGGACGTTGAGTGAACACATTGACAACCGTTCTGTTAGATAGCTGCGTTTTGGATTTAGAAGCATATATTTCCCTGTGCTTACTGCTGTTTCTTCCATATGCCGGTAATGGGCTGAAAACGCCTGTTTTGGGACTCTGCACAGAAAGTGTTTGCAGACTGCTGAATCCACACACGGGTTTAACTCTGGAAGTTGAGTGCACACATTGACAACCGTTCTGTTAGATAGCTGCGTTTTGGATTTAGAAGCAGATATTTCCCAGTGCTTACTGCTGTTTCCTCCATATGCCGGTAATGGGCTGAAAACGCCTGTTTTGGGACTCTGCACAGAAAGTGTTTGCAGACTGCTGAATCCACACACGGGTTTAACTCTGGAAGTTGAGTGCACACATTGACAACCGTTCTGTTAGATAGCTGCGTTTTGGATTTAGAAGCAGATATTTCCCTGTGCTTACTGCTGTTTCTTCCATATGCCGGTAATGGGCTGAAAACGCCTGTTTTGGGACTCTGCAGAGAAAGTGTTTCCAGACTGCTGAATCCACACACCGGTTTAACTCTGGAAGTTGAGTGAACACATTGACAACCGTTCTGTTAGATAGCTGCGTTTTGGATTTAGAAGCAGATATTTCCCTGTGCTTACTGCTGTTTCTTCCATATGCCGGTAATGGGCTGAAAACGCCTGTTTTGGGACTCTGCAGAGAAAGTGTTTGCAGACTGCTGAATCCACACACGGGTTTAACTCTGGAAGTTCAGTGCACACATTGACAACCGTTCTGTTAGATAGCTGCGTTTTGGATTTAGAAGCAGATATTTCCCTGTGCTTACCGCTGTTTCTTCCATATGCCTGTAATGGGCTGAAAACGCCTGTTTTGGGACTCTGCAGAGAAAGTGTTTGCAGACTGCTGAATCCACACACGGGTTTAACTCTGGAAGTTGAGTGCACACATTGACAACCGTTCTGTTAGATAGCTGCGTTTTGGATTTAGAAGCAGATATTTCCCTGTGCTTACTGCTGTTTCTTCCATATGCCGGTAATGGGCTGAAAACGCCTGTTTTGGGACTCTGCAGAGAAAGTGTTTGCAGACTGCTGAATCCACACACCGGTTTAACTCTTGAAGTTGAGTGCACACATTGACAACCGTTCTGTTAGATAGCTGCGTTTTGGATTTAGAAGCAGATATTTCCCAGTGCTTACTGCTGTTTCCTCCATATGCCGGTAATGGGCTGAAAACGCCTGTTTTGGGACTCTGCAGAGAAAGACTTTGCAGACTGCTGACTCCACACACGGGTTTAACTCTGGAAGTTGAGTGCACACATTGACAACCGTTCTGTTAGATAGCTGCGTTTTGGATTTAGAAGCAGATATTTCCCTGTGCTTACTGCTGTTTCTTCCATATGCCGGTAATGGGCTGAAAACGCCTGTTTTGGGACTCTGCAGAGAAAGTGTTTGCAGACTGCTGAATCCACACACCGGTTTAACTCTGGAAGTTGAGTGAACACATTGACAACCGTTCTGTTAGATAGCTGCGTTTTGGATTTAGAAGCATATATTTCCCTGTGCTTACTGCTGTTTCTTCCATATGCCGGTAATGGGCTGAAAACGCCTGTTTTGGGACTCTGCACAGAAAGTGTTTGCAGACTGCTGAATCCACACACGGGTTTAACTCTGGAAGTTGAGTGCACACATTGACAACCGTTCTGTTAGATAGCTGCGTTTTGGATTTAGAAGCAGATATTTCCCAGTGCTTACTGCTGTTTCCTCCATATGCCGGTAATGGGCTGAAAACGCCTGTTTTGGGACTCTGCACAGAAAGTGTTTGCAGACTGCTGAATCCACACACGGGTTTAACTCTGGAAGTTGAGTGCACACATTGACAACCGTTCTGTTAGATAGCTGCGTTTTGGATTTAGAAGCAGATATTTCCCTGTGCTTACTGCTGTTTCTTCCATATGCCGGTAATGGGCTGAAAACGCCTGTTTTGGGACTCTGCAGAGAAAGTGTTTCCAGACTGCTGAATCCACACACCGGTTTAACTCTGGAAGTTGAGTGAACACATTGACAACCGTTCTGTTAGATAGCTGCGTTTTGGATTTAGAAGCAGATATTTCCCTGTGCTTACTGCTGTTTCTTCCATATGCCGGTAATGGGCTGAAAACGCCTGTTTTGGGACTCTGCAGAGAAAGTGTTTGCAGACTGCTGAATCCACACACGGGTTTAACTCTGGAAGTTCAGTGCACACATTGACAACCGTTCTGTTAGATAGCTGCGTTTTGGATTTAGAAGCAGATATTTCCCTGTGCTTACCGCTGTTTCTTCCATATGCCTGTAATGGGCTGAAAACGCCTGTTTTGGGACTCTGCAGAGAAAGTGTTTGCAGACTGCTGAATCCACACACGGGTTTAACTCTGGAAGTTGAGTGCACACATTGACAACCGTTCTGTTAGATAGCTGCGTTTTGGATTTAGAAGCAGATATTTCCCTGTGCTTACTGCTGTTTCTTCCATATGCCGGTAATGGGCTGAAAACGCCTGTTTTGGGACTCTGCAGAGAAAGTGTTTGCAGACTGCTGAATCCACACACCGGTTTAACTCTGGAAGTTGAGTGAACACATTGGCAACCGTTCTGTTAGATAGCTGCGTTTTGGATTTAGAAGCATATATTTCCCTGTGCTTACTGCTGTTTCTTCCATATGCCGGTAATGGGCTGAAAACGCCTGTTTGGGGACTCTGCACAGAAAGTGTTTGCAGACTGCTGAATCCACACACGGGTTTAACTCTGGAAGTTGAGTGAACACATTGACAACCGTTCTGTTAGATAGCTGCGTTTTGGATTTAGAAGCAGATATTTCCCAGTGCTTACGGCTGTTTCTTCCATATGCCGGTAATGGGCTGAAAACGCCTGTTTTGGGGCTCTGCAGAGAAAGTGTTTGCAGACTGCTGAATCCACACACGGGTTTAACTCTGGAAGTTGAGTGCACACATTGACAACCGTTCTGTTAGATAGCTGCGTTTTGGATTTAGAAGCAGATATTTCCCTGTGCTTACTGCTGTTTCTTCCATATGCCGGTAATGGGCTGAAAACGCCTGTTTTGGGACTCTGCACAGAAAGTGTTTGCAGACTGCTGAATCCACACACGGGTTTAACTCTGGAAGTTGAGTGCACACATTGACAACCGTTCTGTTAGATAGCTGCGTTTTGGATTTAGAAGCAGATATTTCCCTGTGCTTACTGCTGTTTCTTCCATATGCCGGTAATGGGCTGAAAACGCCTGTTTTGGGACTCTGCAGAGAAAGTGTTTGCAGACTGCTGAATCCACACACCGGTTTAACTCTGGAAGTTGAGTGAACACATTGACAACCGTTCTGTTAGATAGCTGCGTTTTGGATTTAGAAGCATATATTTCCGTGTGCTTACTGCTGTTTCTTCCATATGCCGGTAATGGGCTGAAAACGCCTGTTTTGGGACTCTGCAGAGAAAGTGTTTGCAGACTGCTGAATCCACACACGGGTTTAACTCTGGAAGTTGAGTGCACACATTGACAACCGTTCTGTTAGATAGCTGCGTTTTGGATTTAGAAGCAGATATTTCCCTGTGCTTACTGCTGTTTCTTCCATATGCCGGTAATGGGCTGAAAACGCCTATTTTGGGACTCTGCAGAGAAAGTGTTTGCAGACTGCTGAATCCACACACGGGTTTAACTCTGGAAGTTGAGTGCACACATTGACAACCGTTCTGTTAGATAGCTGCGTTTTGGATTTAGAAGCAGATATTTCCCTGTGCTTACTGCTGTTTCTTCCATATGCCGGTAATGGGCTGAAAACGCCTGTTTTGGGACTCTGCACAGAAAGTGTTTGCAGACTGCTGAATCCACACACGGGTTTAACTCTGGAAGTTGAGTGCACACATTGACAACCGTTCTGTTAGATAGCTGCGTTTTGGATTTAGAAGCAGATATTTCCCTGTGCTTACTGCTGTTTCTTCCATATGCCGGTAATGGGCTGAAAACGCCTGTTTTGGGACTCTGCAGAGAAAGTGTTTGCAGACTGCTGAATCCACACACGGGTTTAACTCTTGAAGTTGAGTGCACACATTGACAACCGTTCTGTTAGATAGCTGCGTTTTGGATTTAGAAGCAGATATTTCCCAGTGCTTACTGCTGTTTCCTCCATATGCCGGTAATGGGGCTGAAAACGCCTGTTTTGGGACTCTGCAGAGAAAGACTTTGCAGACTGCTGACTCCACACACGGGTTTAACTCTGGAAGTTGAGTGCACACATTGACAACCGTTCTGTTAGATAGCTGCGTTTTGGATTTAGAAGCAGATATTTCCCTGTGCTTACTGCTGTTTCTTCCATATGCCGGTAATGGGCTGAAAACGCCTGTTTTGGGACTCTGCAGAGAAAGTGTTTGCAGACTGCTGAATCCACACACGGGTTTAACTCTTGAAGTTGAGTGCACACATTGACAACCGTTCTGTTAGATAGCTGCGTTTTGGATTTAGAAGCATATATTTCCGTGTGCTTACTGCTGTTTCTTCCATATGCCGGTAATGGGCTGAAAACGCCTGTTTTGGGACTCTGCAGAGAAAGTGTTTGCAGACTGCTGAATCCACACACGGGTTTAACTCTGGAAGTTGAGTGCACACATTGACAACCGTTCTGTTAGATAGCTGCGTTTTGGATTTAGAAGCAGATATTTCCCTGTGCTTACTGCTGTTTCTTCCATAAGCCGGTAATGGGCTGAAAACGCCTGTTTTGGGACTCTGCAGAGAAAGTGTTTGCAGACTGCTGAATCCACACACGGGTTTAACTCTGGAAGTTGAGTGCACACATTGACAACCGTTCTGTTAGATAGCTGCGTTTTGGATTTAGAAGCAGATATTTCCCTGTGCTTACTGCTGTTTCTTCCATATGCCGGTAATGGGCTGAAAACGCCTGTTTTGGGACTCTGCACAGAAAGTGTTTGCAGACTGCTGAATCCACACACGGGTTTAACTCTGGAAGTTGAGTGCACACATTGACAACCGTTCTGTTAGATAGCTGCGTTTTGGATTTAGAAGCAGATATTTCCCTGTGCTTACTGCTGTTTCTTCCATATGCCGGTAATGGGCTGAAAACGCCTGTTTTGGGACTCTGCAGGGAAAGTGTTTGCAGACTGCTGAATCCACACACCGGTTTAACTCTGGAAGTTGAGTGCACACATTGACAACCGTTCTGTTAGATAGCTGCGTTTTGGATTTAGAAGCAGATATTTCCCTGTGCTTACTGCTGTTTCTTCCGTATGCCGGTAATGGGCTGAAAACGCCTGTTTTGGGACTCTGCAGAGAAAGTGTTTGCAGACTGCTGAATCCACACACGGGTTTAACTCTGGAAGTTGAGTGCACACATTGACAACCGTTCTGTTAGATAGCTGCGTTTTGGATTTAGAAGCAGATATTTCCCTGTGCTTACTGCTGTTTCTTCCATATGCCGGTAATGGGCTGAAAACGCCTGTTTTGGGACTCTGCAGAGAAAGTGTTTGCAGACTGCTGAATCCACACACGGGTTTAACTCTGGAAGTTGAGTGCACACATTGACAACCGTTCTGTTAGATAGCTTCGTTTTGGATTTAGAAGCAGATATTTCCCTGTGCTTACTGCTGTTTCTTCCATATGCCGGTAATGGGCTGAAAACGCCTGTTTTGGGGCTCTGCAGAGAAAGTGTTTGCAGACTGCTGAATCCACACACGGGTTTAACTCTGGAAGTTGAGTGCACACATTGACAACCGTTCTGTTAGATAGCTGCGTTTTGGATTTAGAAGCAGATATTTCCCTGTGCTTACTGCTGTTTCTTCCATATGCCGGTAATGGGCTGAAAACGCCTGTTTTGGGACTCTGCAGAGAAAGTGTTTGCAGACTGCTGAATCCACACACGGGTTTAACTCTGGAAGTTGAGTGCACACATTGACAACCGTTCTGTTAGATAGCTGCGTTTTGGATTTAGAAGCAGATATTTCCCTGTGCTTACTGCAGTTTCTTCCATATGCCGGTAATGGGCTGAAAACGCCTGTTTTGGGACTCTGCAGAGAAAGTGTTTGCAGACTGCTGAATCCACACACGGGTTTAACTCTGGAAGTTGAGTGCACACATTGACAAGCGTTCTGTTAGACAGCTGCGTTTTGGATTTAGAAGCAGATATTTCCCAGTGCTTACTGCTGTTTCTTCCATATGCCGGTAATGGGCTGAAAACGCCTGTTTTGGGACTCTGCACAGAAAGTGTTTGCAGACTGCTGAATCCACACACGGGTTTAACTCTGGAAGTTGAGTGCACACATTGACAACCGTTCTGTTAGATAGCTGCGTTTTGGATTTAGAAGCAGATATTTCCCTGTGCTTACTGCTGTTTCTTCCATATGCCGGTAATGGGCTGAAAACGCCTGTTTTGGGACTCTGCACAGAAAGTGTTTGCAGACTGCTGAATCCACACACGGGTTTAACTCTTGAAGTTGAGTGCACACATTGACAACCGTTCTGTTAGATAGCTGCGTTTTGGATTTAGAAGCAGATATTTCCCAGTGCTTACTGCTGTTTCCTCCATATGCCGGTAATGGGCTGAAAACGCCTGTTTTGGGACTCTGCAGAGAAAGTGTTTGCAGACTGCTGAATCCACACACGGGTTTAACTCTGGAAGTTGAGTGCACACATTGACAACCGTTCTGTTAGATAGCTGCGTTTTGGATTTAGAAGCAGATATTTCCCTGTGCTTACTGCTGTTTCTTCCATATGCCGGTAATGGGCTGAAAACGCCTGTTTTGGGACTCTGCAGAGAAAGTGTTTGCAGACTGCTGAATCCACACACGGGTTTAACTCTGGAAGTTGAGTGCACACATTGACAACCGTTCTGTTAGATAGCTGCGTTTTGGATTTAGAAGCATATATTTCCCTGTGCTTACTGCTGTTTCTTCCATATGCCGGTAATGGGCTGAAAACGCCTGTTTTGGGGCTCTGCAGAGAAAGTGTTTGCAGACTGCTGAATCCACACACGGGTTTAACTCTGGAAGTTGAGTGCACACATTGACAACCGTTCTGTTAGATAGCTGCGTTTTGGATTTAGAAGCAGATATTTCCCAATGCTTACGGCTGTTTCTTCCATATGCCGGTAATGGGCTGAAAACGCCTGTTTTGGGACTCTGCAGAGAAAGTGTTTGCAGACTGCTGAATCCACACACGGGTTTAACTCTGGAAGTTGAGTGCACACATTGACAACCGTTCTGTTAGATAGCTGCGTTTTGGATTTAGAAGCAGATATTTCCCTGTGCTTACTGCTGTTTCTTCCATATGCCGGTAATGGGCTGAAAACGCCTGTTTTGGGCCTCTGCACAGAAAGTGTTTGCAGACTGCTGAATCCACACACGGGTTTAACTCTGGAAGTTGAGTGCACACATTGACAACCGTTCTGTTAGATAGCTGCGTTTTGGATTTAGAAGCAGATATTTCCCTGTGCTTACTGCAGTTTCTTCCATATGCCGGTAATGGGCTGAAAACGCCTGTTTTGGGACTCTGCACAGAAAGTGTTTGCAGACTGCTGAATCCACACACGGGTTTAACTCTGGAAGTTGAGTGCACACATTGACAACCGTTCTGTTAGATAGCTGCGTTTTGGATTTAGAAGCAGATATTTCCCTGTGCTTACTGCTGTTTCTTCCATATGCCGGTAATGGGCTGAAAACGCCTGTTTTGGGACTCTGCACAGAAAGTGTTTGCAGACTGCTGAATCCACACACGGGTTTAACTCTTGAAGTTGAGTGCACACATTGACAACCGTTCTGTTAGATAGCTGCGTTTTGGATTTAGAAGCAGATATTTCCCAGTGCTTACTGCTGTTTCCTCCATATGCCGGTAATGGGCTGAAAACGCCTGTTTTGGGACTCTGCAGAGAAAGTGTTTGCAGACTGCTGAATCCACACACGGGTTTAACTCTGGAAGTTGAGTGCACACATTGACAACCGTTCTGTTAGATAGCTGCGTTTTGGATTTAGAAGCAGATATTTCCCTGTGCTTACTGCTGTTTCTTCCATATGCCGGTAATGGGCTGAAAACGCCTGTTTTGGGACTCTGCAGAGAAAGTGCTTGCAGACTACTGAATCCACACACCGGTTTAACTCTGGAAGTTGAGTGAACACATTGACAACCGTTCTGTTAGATAGCTGCGTTTTGGATTTAGAAGCATATATTTCCGTGTGCTTACTGCTGTTTCTTCCATATGCCGGTAATGGGCTGAAAACGCCTGTTTTGGGACTCTGCAGAGAAAGTGTTTGCAGACTGCTGAATCCACACACGGGTTTAACTCTGGAAGTTGAGTGCACACATTGACAACCGTTCTGTTAGATAGCTGCGTTTTGGATTTAGAAGCAGATATTTCCCTGTGCTTACTGCTGTTTCTTCCATATGCCGGTAATGGGCTGAAAACGCCTGTTTTGGGACTCTGCACAGAAAGTGTTTGCAGACTGCTGAATCCACACACGGGTTTAACTCTGGAAGTTGAGTGCACACATTGACAACCGTTCTGTTAGATAGCTGCGTTTTGGATTTAGAAGCAGATATTTCCCTGTGCTTACTGCTGTTTCTTCCATATGCCGGTAATGGGCTGAAAACGCCTGTTTTGGGGCTCTGCAGAGAAAGTGTTTGCAGACTGCTGAATCCACACACGGGTTTAACTCTGGAAGTTGAGTGCACACATTGACAACCGTTCTGTTAGATAGCTGCGTTTTGGATTTAGAAGCAGATATTTCCCTGTGCTTACTGCTGTTTCTTCCATATGCCGGTAATGGGCTGAAAACGCCTGTTTTGGGACTCTGCAGAGAAAGTGTTTGCAGACTGCTGAATCCACACACGGGTTTAACTCTGGAAGTTGAGTGCACACATTGACAACCGTTCTGTTAGATAGCTGCGTTTTGAATTTAGAAGCAGATATTTCCCTGTGCTTACTGCAGTTTCTTCCATATGCCGGTAATGGGCTGAAAACGCCTGTTTTGGGACTCTGCAGAGAAAGTGTTTGCAGACTGCTGAATCCACACACGGGTTTAACTCTGGAAGTTGAGTGCACACATTGACAACCGTTCTGTTAGATAGCTGCGTTTTGGATTTAGAAGCAGATATTTCCCTGTGCTTACTGCTGTTTCTTCCATATGACGGTAATGGGCTGAAAACGCCTGTTTTTGGACTC
Organism: Aotus nancymaae; assembly: GCF_030222135.1. Lineage (NCBI taxonomy): Eukaryota > Metazoa > Chordata > Mammalia > Primates > Aotidae > Aotus > Aotus nancymaae. Next base: position 92,546 of record NW_026989262.1, read on the forward strand.
TGCACAGAAAGTGTTTGCAGACTGCTGAATCCACACACGGGTTTAACTCTGGAAGTTGAGTGCACACATTGACAACCGTTCTGTTAGATAGCTGCGTTTTGGATTTAGAAGCAGATATTTCCCTGTGCTTACTGCTGTTTCTTCCATATGCCGGTAATGGGCTGAAAACGCCTGTTTTGGGACTCTGTACAGAAAGTGTTTGCAGACTGCTGAATCCACACACAGGTTTAACTCTGCAAGTTGAGTGCACACATTGACAACCGTTCTGTTAGATAGCTGCGTTTTGGATTTAGAAGCAGATATTTCCCTGTGCTTACTGCTGTTTCTTCCATATGCCGGTAATGGGCTGAAAACGCCTGTTTTGGGACTCTGCAGAGAAAGTGTTTGCAGACTGCTGAATCCACACACGGGTTTAACTCTGGAAGTTGAGTGCACACATTGACAACCGTTCTGTTAGATAGCTGCGTTTTGGATTTAGAAGCAGATATTTCCCTGTGCTTACTGCTGTTTCTTCCATATGCCGGTAATGGGCTGAAAACGCCTGTTTTGGGACTCTGCAGAGAAAGTGCTTGCAGACTACTGAATCCACACACCGGTTTAACTCTGGAAGTTGAGTGAACACATTGACAACCGTTCTGTTAGATAGCTGCGTTTTGGATTTAGAAGCATATATTTCCGTGTGCTTACTGCTGTTTCTTCCATATGCCGGTAATGGGCTGAAAACGCCTGTTTTGGGACTCTGCAGAGAAAGTGTTTGCAGACTGCTGAATCCACACACGGGTTTAACTCTGGAAGTTGAGTGCACACATTGACAACCGTTCTGTTAGATAGCTGCGTTTTGGATTTAGAAGCAGATATTTCCCTGTGCTTACTGCTGTTTCTTCCATATGCCGGTAATGGGCTGAAAACGCCTGTTTTGGGACTCTGCACAGAAAGTGTTTGCAGACTGCTGAATCCACACACGGGTTTAACTCTGGAAGTTGAGTGCACACATTGACAACCGTTCTGTTAGATAGCTGCGTTTTGGATTTAGAAGCAGATATTTCCCTGTGCTTACTGCTGTTTCTTCCATATGCCGGTAATGGGCTGAAAACGCCTGTTTTGGGGCTCTGCAGAGAAAGTGTTTGCAGACTGCTGAATCCACACACGGGTTTAACTCTGGAAGTTGAGTGCACACATTGACAACCGTTCTGTTAGATAGCTGCGTTTTGGATTTAGAAGCAGATATTTCCCTGTGCTTACTGCTGTTTCTTCCATATGCCGGTAATGGGCTGAAAACGCCTGTTTTGGGACTCTGCAGAGAAAGTGTTTGCAGACTGCTGAATCCACACACGGGTTTAACTCTGGAAGTTGAGTGCACACATTGACAACCGTTCTGTTAGATAGCTGCGTTTTGAATTTAGAAGCAGATATTTCCCTGTGCTTACTGCAGTTTCTTCCATATGCCGGTAATGGGCTGAAAACGCCTGTTTTGGGACTCTGCAGAGAAAGTGTTTGCAGACTGCTGAATCCACACACGGGTTTAACTCTGGAAGTTGAGTGCACACATTGACAACCGTTCTGTTAGATAGCTGCGTTTTGGATTTAGAAGCAGATATTTCCCTGTGCTTACTGCTGTTTCTTCCATATGACGGTAATGGGCTGAAAACGCCTGTTTTTGGACTCTGCACAGAAAGTGTTTGCAGACTGCTGAATCCACACACGGGTTTAACTCTGGAAGTTGAGTGCACACATTGACAACCGTTCTGTTAGATAGCTGCGTTTTGGATTTAGAAGCAGATATTTCCCTGTGCTTACTGCTGTTTCTTCCATATGCCGGTAATGGGCTGAAAACGCCTGTTTTGGGACTCTGTACAGAAAGTGTTTGCAGACTGCTGAATCCACACACAGGTTTAACTCTGCAAGTTGAGTGCACACATTGACAACCGTTCTGTTAGATAGCTGCGTTTTGGATTTAGAAGCAGATATTTCCCTGTGCTTACTGCTGTTTCTTCCATATGCCGGTAATGGGCTGAAAACGCCTGTTTTGGGACTCTGCAGAGAAAGTGTTTGCAGACTGCTGAATCCACACACGGGTTTAACTCTGGAAGTTGAGTGCACACATTGACAATCGTTCTGTTAGATAGCTGCGTTTTGGATTTAGAAGCAGATATTTCCCTGTGCTTACTGCAGTTTCTTCCATATTCCGGTATTGGGCTGAAAACGCCTGTTTTGGGACTCTGCAGAGAAAGTGTTTGCAGACTGCTGAATCCACACACGGGTTTAACTCTGGAAGTTGAGTGCACACATTGTCAAGCGTTCTGTTAGATAGCTGCGTTTTGGATTTAGAAGCAGATATTTCCCAGTGCTTACTGCTGTTTCTTCCATATGCCGGTAATGGGCTGAGAACGCCTGTTTTGGGACTCTGCACAGAAAGTGTTTGCAGACTGCTGAATCCACACACGGGTTTAACTCTGGAAGTTGAGTGCACACATTGACAACCGTTCTGTTAGATAGCTGCGTTTTGGATTTAGAAGCAGATATTTCCCTGTGCTTACTGCTGTTTCTTCCATATGCCGGTAATGGGCTGAAAACGCCTGTTTTGGGACTCTGCACAGAAAGTGTTTGCAGACTGCTGAACCCACACACGGGTTTAACTCTTGAAGTTGAGTGCACACATTGACAACCGTTCTGTTAGATAGCTGCGTTTTGGATTTAGAAGCAGATATTTCCCAGTGCTTACTGCTGTTTCCTCCATATGCCGGTAATGGTCTGAAAACGCCTGTTTTGGGACTCTGCAGAGAAAGTGTTTGCAGACTGCTGAATCCACACACGGGTTTAACTCTGGAAGTTGAGTGCACACATTGACAACCGTTCTGTTAGATAGCTGCGTTTTGGATTTAGAAGCAGATATTTCCCTGTGCTTACTGCTGTTTCTTCCATATGCCGGTAATGGGCTGAAAACGCCTGTTTTGGGACTCTGCAGAGAAAGTGTTTGCAGACTACTGAATCCACACACCGGTTTAACTCTGGAAGTTGAGTGAACACATTGACAACCGTTCTGTTAGATAGCTGCGTTTTGGATTTAGAAGCATATATTTCCGTGTGCTTACTGCTGTTTTTTCCATATGCCGGTAATGGGCTGAAAACGCCTGTTTTGGGACTCTGCAGAGAAAGTGTTTGCAGACTGCTGAATCCACACACGGGTTTAACTCTGGAAGTTGAGTGCACACATTGACAACCGTTCTGTTAGATAGCTGCGTTTTGGATTTAGAAGCAGATATTTCCCTGTGCTTACTGCTGTTTCTTCCATATGCCGGTAATGGGCTGAAAACGCCTGTTTTGGGACTCTGCACAGAAAGTGTTTGCAGACTGCTGAATCCACACACGGGTTTAACTCTGGAAGTTGAGTGCACACATTGACAACCGTTCTGTTAGATAGCTGCGTTTTGGATTTAGAAGCAGATATTTCCCTGTGCTTACTGCTGTTTCTTCCATATGCCGGTAATGGGCTGAAAACGCCTGTTTTGGGGCTCTGCAGAGAAAGTGTTTGCAGACTGCTGAATCCACACACGGGTTTAACTCTGGAAGTTGAGTGCACACATTGACAACCGTTCTGTTAGATAGCTGCGTTTTGGATTTAGAAGCAGATATTTCCCTGTGCTTACTGCTGTTTCTTCCATATGCCGGTAATGGGCTGAAAACGCCTGTTTTGGGACTCTGCACAGAAAGTGTTTGCAGACTGCTGAATCCACACACGGGTTTAACTCTGGAAGTTGAGTGCACACATTGACAACCGTTCTGTTAGATAGCTGCGTTTTGGATTTAGAAGCAGATATTTCCCAGTGCTTACTGCTGTTTCTTCCATATGCCGGTAATGGGCTGAAAACGCCTGTTTTGGGACTCTGCAGAGAAAGTGTTTGCAGACTGCTGTATCCACAGACGGGTTTAACTCTGGAAGTTGAGTGCACACATTGACAACCGTTCTGTTAGATAGCTGCGTTTTGGATTTAGAAGCAGATATTTCCCTGTGCTTACTGCAGTTTCTTCCATATGCCGGTAATGGGCTGAAAACGCCTGTTTTGGGACTCTGCAGAGAAAGTGTTTGCAGACTGCTGAATCCACACACGGGTTTAACTCTGGAAGTTGAGTGCACACATTGACAACCGTTCTGTTAGATAGCTGCGTTTTGGATTTAGAAGCAGATATTTCCCTGTGCTTACTGCTGTTTCTTCCATATGCCGGTAATGGGATGAAAACGCCTGTTTTTGGACTCTGCACAGAAAGTGTTTGCAGACTGCTGAATCCACACACGGGTTTAACTCTGGAAGTTGAGTGCACACATTGACAACCGTTCTGTTAGATAGCTGCGTTTTGGATTTAGAAGCAGATATTTCCCAGTGCTTACTGCTGTTTCTTCCATATGCCGGTAATGGGCTGAAAACGCCTGTTTTGGGACTCTGTACAGAAAGTGTTTGCAGACTGCTGAATCCACACACAGGTTTAACTCTGCAAGTTGAGTGCACACATTGACAACCGTTCTGTTAGATAGCTGCGTTTTGGATTTAGAAGCAGATATTTCCCTGTGCTTACTGCTGTTTCTTCCATATGCCGGTAATGGGCTGAAAACGCCTGTTTTGGGACTCTGCAGAGAAAGTGTTTGCAGACTGCTGAATCCACACACGGGTTTAACTCTGGAAGTTGAGTGCACACATTGACAACCGTTCTGTTAGATAGCTGCGTTTTGGATTTAGAAGCAGATATTTCCCTTTGCTTACCGCTGTTTCTTCCATATTCCGGTAATGGGCTGAAAACGCCTGTTTTGGGACTCTGCAGAGAAAGTGTTTGCAGACTGCTGAATCCACACACGGGTTTAACTCTGGAAGTTGAGTGCACACATTGACAAACGTTCTGTTAGATAGCTGCGTTTTGGATTTAGAAGCAGATATTTCCCAGTGCTTACTGCTGTTTCTTCCATATGCCGGTAATGGGCTGAAAATGCCTGTTTTGGGACTCTGCACAGAAAGTGTTTGCAGACTGCTGAATCCACACACGGGTTTAACTCTGGAAGTTGAGTGCACACATTGACAACCGTTCTGTTAGATAGCTGCGTTTTGGATTTAGAAGCAGATATTTCCCTGTGCTTACTGCTGTTTCTTCCATATGCCGGTAATGGGCTGAAAACGCCTGTTTTGGGACTCTGCACAGAAAGTGTTTGCAGACTGCTGAATCCACACACGGGTTTAACTCTTGAAGTTGAGTGCACACATTGACAACCGTTCTGTTAGATAGCTGCGTTTTGGATTTAGAAGCAGATATTTCCCAGTGCTTACTGCTGTTTCCTCCATATGCCGGTAATGGGCTGAAAACGCCTGTTTTGGGACTCTGCAGAGAAAGTGTTTGCAGACTGCTGAATCCACACACGGGTTTAACTCTGGAAGTTGAGTGCACACATTGACAACCGTTCTGTTAGATAGCTGCGTTTTGGATTTAGAAGCAGATATTTCCCTGTGCTTACTGCTGTTTCTTCCATATGCCGGTAATGGGCTGAAAACGCCTGTTTTGGGACTCTGCAGAGAAAGTGTTTGCAGACTGCTGAATCCACACACGGGTTTAACTCTGGAAGTTGAGTGCACACATTGACAACCGTTCTGTTAGATAGCTGCGTTTTGGATTTAGAAGCAGATATTTCCCTGTGCTTACTGCAGTTTCTTCCATATGCCGGTAATGGGCTGAAAACGCCTGTTTTGGGACTCTGCAGAGAAAGTGTTTGCAGACTGCTGAATCCAGACACGGGTTTAACTCTGGAAGTTGAGTGCACACATTGACAACCGTTCTGTTAGATAGCTGCGTTTTGGATTTAGAAGCAGATATTTCCCTGTGCTTACTGCTGTTTCTTCCATATGCCGGTAATGGGCTGAAAACGCCTGTTTTGGGACTCTGCAGAGAAAGTGTTTGCAGACTGCTGAATCCACACACGGGTTTAACTCTGGAAGTTGAGTGCACACATTGACAACCGTTCTGTTAGATAGCTGCGTTTTGGATTTAGAAGCAGATATTTCCCTGTGCTTACTGCTGTTTCTTCCATATGCCGGTAATGGGCTGAAAACGCCTGTTTTGGGACTCTGCAGAGAAAGTGTTTGCAGACTGCTGAATCCACACACGGGTTTAACTCTGGAAGTTGAGTGCACACATTGACAACCGTTCTGTTAGATAGCTGCGTTTTGGATTTAGAAGCAGATATTTCCCTGTGCTTACTGCTGTTTCTTCCATATGCCGGTAATGGGCTGAAAACGCCTGTTTTGGGACTCTGCAGAGAAAGTGTTTGCAGACTGCTGAATCCACACACCGGTTTAACTCTGGAAGTTGAGTGCACACATTGACAACCGTTCTGTTAGATAGCTGCGTTTTTGATTTAGAAGCAGATATTTCCCTGCGCTTACTGCTGTTTCTTCCATATGCCGGTAATGGGCTGAAAACGCCTGTTTTGGGACTCTGCAGAGAAAGTGTTTGCAGACTGCTGAATCCACACACGGGTTTAACTCTGGAAGTTCAGTGCACACATTGACAACCGTTCTGTTAGATAGCTGCGTTTTGGATTTAGAAGCAGATATTTCCCTGTGCTTACCGCTGTTTCTTCCATATGCCGGTAATGGGCTGAAAACGCCTGTTTTGGGACTCTGCAGAGAAAGTGTTTGCAGACTGCTGAATCCACACACGGGTTTAACTCTGGAAGTTGAGTGCACACATTGACAACCGTTCTGTTAGATAGCTGCGTTTTGGATTTAGAAGCAGATATTTCCCTGTGCTTACTGCTGTTTCTTCCATATGCCGGTAATGGGCTGAAAACGCCTGTTTTGGGACTCTGCACAGAAAGTGTTTGCAGACTGCTGAATCCACACACGGGTTTAACTCTGGAAGTTGAGTGCACACATTGACAACCGTTCTGTTAGATAGCTGCGTTTTGGATTTAGAAGCAGATATTTCCCAGTGCTTACTGCTGTTTCCTCCATATGCCGGTAATGGGCTGAAAACGCCTGTTTTGGGACTCTGCAGAGAAAGTGTTTGCAGACTGCTGAATCCACACACGGGTTTAACTCTGGAAGTTGAGTGCACACATTGACAACCGTTCTGTTAGATAGCTGCGTTTTGGATTTAGAAGCAGATATTTCCCTGTGCTTACTGCTGTTTCTTCCATATGCCGGTAATGGGCTGAAAACGCCTGTTTTGGGACTCTGCAGAGAAAGTGTTTGCAGACTACTGAATCCACACACCGGTTTAACTCTGGAAGTTGAGTGAACACATTGACAACCGTTCTGTTAGATAGCTGCGTTTTGGATTTAGAAGCATATATTTCCGTGTGCTTACTGCTGTTTCTTCCATATGCCGGTAATGGGCTGAAAACGCCTGTTTTGGGACTCTGCAGAGAAAGTGTTTGCAGACTGCTGAATCCACACACGGGTTTAACTCTGGAAGTTGAGTGCACACATGGACAACCGTTCTGTTAGATAGCTGCGTTTTGGATTTAGAAGCAGATATTTCCCTGTGCTTACTGCTGTTTCTTCCATATGCCGGTAATGGGCTGAAAACGCCTGTTTTGGGACTCTGCAGAGAAAGTGTTTGCAGACTGCTGAATCCACACACGGGTTTAACTCTGGAAGTTGAGTGCACACATTGACAACCGTTCTGTTAGATAGCTGCGTTTTGGATTTAGAAGCAGATATTTCCCTGTGCTTACTGCTGTTTCTTCCATATGCCGGTAATGGGCTGAAAACGCCTGTTTTGGGGCTCTGCAGAGAAAGTGTTTGCAGACTGCTGAATCCACACACGGGTTTAACTCTGGAAGTTGAGTGCACACATTGACAACCGTTCTGTTAGATAGCTGCGTTTTGGATTTAGAAGCAGATATTTCCCTGTGCTTACTGCTGTTTCTTCCATATGCCGGTAATGGGCTGAAAACGCCTGTTTTGGGACTCTGCAGAGAAAGTGTTTGCAGACTGCTGAATCCACACACGGGTTTAACTCTGGAAGTTGAGTGCACACATTGACAACCGTTCTGTTAGATAGCTGCGTTTTGGATTTAGAAGCAGATATTTCCCAGTGCTTACTGCTGTTTCTTCCATATGCCGGTAATGGGCTGAAAACACCTGTTTTGGGACTCTGCAGAGAAAGTGTTTGCAGACTGCTGAATCCACACACGGGTTTAACTCTGGAAGTTGAGTGCACACATTGACAACCGTTCTGTTAGATAGCTGCGTTTTGGATTTAGAAGCAGATATTTCCCTGTGCTTACTGCAGTTTCTTCCATATTCCGGTAATGGGCTGAAAACGCCTGTTTTGGGACTCTGCAGAGAAAGTGTTTGCATACTGCTGAATCCACACACGGGTTTAACTCTTGAAGTTGAGTGCACACATTGACAACCGTTCTGTTAGATAGCTGCGTTTTGGATTTAGAAGCAGATATTTCCCAGTATTTACTGCTGTTTCCTCCATATGCCGGTAATGGGCTGAAAACGCCTGTTTTGGGACTCTGCACAGAAAGTGTTTGCAGACTGCTGAATCCACACACGGGTTTAACTCTGGAAGTTGAGTGCACACATTGACAACCGTTCTGTTAGATAGCTGCGTTTTGGATTTAGAAGCAGATATTTCCCTGTGCTTACTGCTGTTTCTTCCATATGCCGGTAATGGGCTGAAAACGCCTGTTTTGGGGCTCTGCAGAGAAAGTGTTTGCAGACTGCTGAATCCACACACGGGTTTAACTCTGGAAGTTGAGTGCACACATTGACAACCGTTCTGTTAGATAGCTGCGTTTTGGATTTAGAAGCAGATATTTCCCTGTGCTTACTGCTGTTTCTTCCATATGCCGGTAATGTGCTGAAAACGCCTGTTTTGGGACTCTGCAGAGAAAGTGTTTGCAGACTGCTGAATCCACACACGGGTTTAACTCTGGAAGTTGGGTGCACACATTGACAACCGTTCTGTTAGATAGCTGCGTTTTGGATTCAGAAGCAGATATTTCCCTGTGCTTACTGCAGTTTCTTCCATATTCCGGTAATGGGCTGAAAACGCCTGTTTTGGGACTCTGCAGAGAAAGTGTTTGCAGACTGCTGAATCCACACACGGGTTTAACTCTTGAAGTTGAGTGCACACATTGACAACCGTTCTGTTAGATAGCTGCGTTTTGGATTTAGAAGCAGATATTTCCCAGTGCTTACTGCTGTTTCTTCCATATGCCGGTAATGGGCTGAAAACGCCTGTTTTGGGACTCTGCAGAGAAAGTGTTTGCAGACTGCTGAATCCACACACGGGTTTAACTCTGGAAGTTGAGTGCACACATTGACAACCGTTCTGTTAGATAGCTGCGTTTTGGATTTAGAAGCAGATATTTCCCTGTGCTTACTGCAGTTTCTTCCATATGCCGGTAATGGGCTGAAAACGCCTGTTTTGGGACTCTGCACAGAAAGTGTTTGCAGACTGCTGAATCCACACACGGGTTTAACTCTGGAAGTTGAGTGCACACATTGACAACCGTTCTGTTAGATAGCTGCGTTTTGGATTTAGAAGCAGATATTTCCCTGTGCTTACTGCTGTTTCTTCCATATGCCGGTAATGGGCTGAAAACGCCTGTTTTGGGACTCTGCACAGAAATTGTTTGCAGACTGCTGAATCCACACACGGGTTTAACTCTGGAAGTTGAGTGCACACATTGACAACCGTTCTGTTAGATAGCTGCGTTTTGGATTTAGAAGCAGATATTTCCCTGTGCTTACTGCTGTTTCTTCCATATGCCGGTAATGGGCTGAAAACGCCTGTTTTGGGACTCTGTACAGAAAGTGTTTGCAGAATGCTGAATCCACACACGGGTTTAACTCTGGAAGTTGAGTGCACACATTGACAACCGTTCTGTTAGATAGCTGCGTTTTGGATTTAGAAGCAGATATTTCCCAGTGCTTACTGCTGTTTCCTCCATATGCCGGTAATGGGCTGAAAACGCCTGTTTTGGGACTCTGCAGAGAAAGTGTTTGCAGACTGCTGAATCCACACACGGGTTTAACTCTGGAAGTTGAGTGCACACATTGACAACCGTTCTGTTACATAGCTGCGTTTTGGATTTAGAAGCAGATATTTCCCTGTGCTTACTGCTGTTTCTTCCATATGCCGGTAATGGGCTGAAAACGCCTGTTTTGGGACTCTGCAGAGAAAGTGTTTGCAGACTGCTGAATCCACACACCGGTTTAACTCTGGAAGTTGAGTGAACACATTGACAACCGTTCTGTTAGATAGCTGCGTTTTGGATTTAGAAGCATATATTTCCGTTTGCTTACTGCTGTTTCTTCCATATGCCGGTAATGGGCTGAAAACGCCTGTTTTGGGACTCTGCAGAGAAAGTGTTTGCAGACTGCTGAATCCACACACGGGTTTAACTCTGGAAGTTGAGTGCACACATTGACAACCGTTCTTTTAGATAGCTGCGTTTTGGATTTAGAAGCAGATATTTCCCTGTGCTTACTGCTGTTTCTTCCATATGCCGGTAATGGGCTGAAAACGCCTGTTTTGGGATTCTGCACAGAAAGTGTTTGCAGACTGCTGAATCCACACACGGGTTTAACTCTGGAAGTTGAGTGCACACATTGACAACCGTTCTGTTAGATAGCTGCGTTTTGGATTTAGAAGCAGATATTTCCCTGTGCTTACTGCTGTTTCTTCCATATGCCGGTAATGGGCTGAAAACGCCTGTTTTGGGACTCTGCAGAGAAAGTGTTTGCAGACTGCTGAATCCACACACGGGTTTAACTCTGGAAGTTGAGTGCACACATTGACAACCGTTCTGTTAGATAGCTGCGTTTTGGATTTAGAAGCAGATATTTCCCAGTGCTTACTGCTGTTTCTTCCATATGCCGGTAATGGGCTGAAAACGCCTGTTTTGGGACTCTGCAGAGAAAGTGTTTGCAGACTGCTGAATCCACACACGGGTTTAACTCTGGAAGTTGAGTGCACACATTGACAACCGTTCTGTTAGATAGCTGCGTTTTGGATTTAGAAGCAGATATTTCCCAGTGCTTTCTGCTGTTTCCTCCATATGCCGGTAATGGGCTGAAAACGCCTGTTTTGGGACTCTGCAGAGAAAGTGTTTGCAGACTGCTGAATCCACACACGGGTTTAACTCTGGAAGTTGAGTGCACACATTGACAACCGTTCTGTTAGATAGCTGCGTTTTGGATTTAGAAGCAGATATTTCCCTGTGCTTACTGCTGTTTCTTCCATATGCCGGTAATGGGCTGAAAACGCCTGTTTTGGGACTCTGCAGAGAAAGTGTTTGCAGACTGCTGAATCCACACACGGGTTTAACTCTGGAAGTTGAGTGCACACATTGACAACTGTTCTGTTAGATAGCTGCGTTTTGGATTTAGAAGCAGATATTTCCCTGTGCTTACTGCTGTTTCTTCCATATGCCGGTAATGGGCTGAAAACGCCTGTTTTGGGGCTCTGCAGAGAAAGTGTTTGCAGAGTGCTGAATCCACACACGGGTTTAACTCGGGAAGTTGAGTGCACACATTGACAATCGTTCTGTTAGATAGCTGCGTTTTGGATTTAGAAGCAGATATTTCCCTGTGCTTACTGCTGTTTCTTCCATATGCCGGTAATGGGCTGAAAACGCCTGTTTTGGGATTCTGCAGAGAAAGTGTTTGCAGACTGCTGAATCCACACACGGGTTTAACTCTGGAATTTGAGTGCACACATTGACAACCGTTCTGTTAGATAGCTGCGTTTTGGATTTAGAAGCAGATATTTCCCAGTGCTTACTGCTGTTTCTTCCATATGCCGGTAATGGGCTGAAAACGCCTGTTTTGGGACTCTGCAGAGAAAGTGTTTGCAGACTGCTGAATCCACACACGGGTTTAACTCTGGAAGTTGAGTGCACACATTGACAACCGTTCTGTTAGATAGCTGCGTTTTGGATTTAGAAGCAGATATTTCCCTGTGCTTACTGCAGTTTCTTCCATATGCCGGTAATGGGCTGAAAACGCCTGTTTTGGGACTCTGCAGAGAAAGTGTTTGCAGACTGCTGAATCCACACACTGGTTTAACTCTGGAAGTTGAGTGCACACATTGACAACCGTTCTGTTAGATAGCTGCGTTTTGGATTTAGAAGCAGATATTTCCCTGTGCTTACTGCAGTTTCTTCCATATTCCGGTAATGGGCTGAAAACGCCTGTTTTGGGACTCTGCAGAGAAAGTGTTTGCAGACTGCTGAATCCACACACGGGTTTAACTCTTGAAGTTGAGTGCACACATTGACAACCGTTCTGTTAGATAGCTGCGTTTTGGATTTAGAAGCAGATATTTCCCAGTGTTTACTGCTGTTTCCTCCATATGCCGGTAATGGGCTGAAAACGCCTGTTTTGGGACTCTGCAGAGAAAGTGTTTGCAGACTGCTGAATCCACACACGGGTTTAACTCTGGAAGTTGAGTGCACACATTGACAACCGTTCTGTTAGATAGCTGCGTTTTGGATTTAGAAGCAGATATTTCCCTGTGCTTACTGCTGTTTCTTCCATATGCCGGTAATGGGCTGAAAACGCCTGTTTTGGGGCTCTGCAGAGAAAGTGTTTGCAGACTGCTGAATCCACACACGGGTTTAACTCTGGAAGTTGAGTGCACACATTGACAACCGTTCTGTTAGATAGCTGCGTTTTGGATTTAGAAGCAGATATTTCCCTGTGCTTACTGCTGTTTCTTCCATATGCCGGTAATGGGCTGAAAACGCCTGTTTTGGGACTCTGCAGAGAAAGTGTTTGCAGACTGCTGAATCCACACACGGGTTTAACTCTGGAAGTTGAGTGCACACATTGACAACCGTTTTGTTAGATAGCTGCGTTTTGGATTCAGAAGCAGATATTTCCCTGTGCTTACTGCAGTTTCTTCCATATTCCGGTAATGGGCTGAAAACGCCTGTTTTGGGACTCTGCAGAGAAAGTGTTTGCAGACTGCTGAATCCACACACGGGTTTAACTCTTGAAGTTGAGTGCACACATTGACAACCGTTCTGTTAGATAGCTGCGTTTTGGATTTAGAAGCAGATATTTCCCTGTGCTTACTGCAGTTTCTTCCATATGCCGGTAATGGGCTGAAAAGGCCTGTTTTGGGACTCTGCAGAGAAAGTGTTTGCAGACTGCTGAATCCACACACGGGTTTAACTCTGGAAGTTGAGTGCACACATTGACAACCGTTCTGTTAGATAGCTGCGTTTTGGATTTAGAAGCAGATATTTCCCTGTGCTTACTGCTGTTTCTTCCATATGCCGGTAATGGGCTGAAAACGCCTGTTTTGGACTCTGCACAGAAAGTGTTTGCAGACTGCTGAATCCACACACGGGTTTAACTCTGGAAATTGAGTGCACACATTGACAACCGTTCTGTTAGATAGCTGCGTTTTGGATTTAGAAGCAGATATTTCCCTGTGCTTACTGCTGTTTCTTCCATATGCCGGTACTGGGCTGAAAACGCCTGTTTTGGGACTCTGTACAGAAAGTGTTTGCAGACTGCTGAATCCACACACAGGTTTAACTCTGCAAGTTGAGTGCACACATTGACAACCGTTCTGTTAGATAGCTGCGTTTTGGATTTAGAAGCAGATATTTCCCTGTGCTTACTGCTGTTTCTTCCATATGCCGGTAATGGGCTGAAAACGCCTGTTTTGGGACTCTGCAGAGAAAGTGTTTGCAGACTGCTGAATCCACACACGTGTTTAACTCTGGAAGTTGAGTGCACACATTGACAACCGTTCTGTTAGATAGCTGCGTTTTGGATTTAGAAGCAGATATTTCCCTGTGCTTACTGCAGTTTCTTCCATATGCCGGTAATGGGCTGAAAACGCCTGTTTTGGGACTCTGCAGAGAAAGTGTTTGCAGACTGCTGAATCCACACACGGGTTTAACTCTGGAAGTTGAGTGCACACATTGACAACCGTTCTGTTAGATAGCTGCGTTTTGGATTTAGAAGCAGATATTTCCCTGTGCTTACTGCTGTTTCTTCCATATGCCGGTAATGGGCTGAAAACGCCTGTTTTGGGACTCTGCACAGAAAGTGTTTGCAGACTGCTGAATCCACACATGGGTTTAACTCTGGAAGTTGAGTGCACACATTGACAACCGTTCTGTTAGATAGCTGCGTTTTGGATTTAGAAGCAGATATTTCCCTGTGCTTACTGCTGTTTCTTCCATATGCCGGTAATGGGCTGAAAACGCCTGTTTTGGGACTCTGCACAGAAATTGTTTGCAGACTGCTGAATCCACACACGGGTTTAACTCTGGAAGTTGAGTGCACACATTGACAACCGTTCTGTTAGATAGCTGCGTTTTGGATTTAGAAGCACATATTTCCCTGTACTTACTGCTGTTTCTTCCATATGCCGGTAATGGGCTGAAAACGCCTGTTTTGGGACTCTGCACAGAAAGTGTTTGCAGACTGCTGAATCCACACACGGGTTTAACTCTTGAAGTTGAGTGCACACATTGACAACCGTTCTGTTAGATAGCTGCGTTTTGGATTTAGAAGCAGATATTTCCCAGTGCTTACTGCTGTTTCCTCCATATGCCGGTAATGGGCTGAAAACGCCTGTTTTGGGACTCTGCAGAGAAAGTGTTTGCAGACTGCTGAATCCACACACGGGTTTAACTCTGGAAGTTGAGTGCACACATTGACAACCGTTCTGTTAGATAGCTGCGTTTTAGATTTAGAAGCAGATATTTCCGTGTGCTTACTGCTGTTTCTTCCATATGCCGGTAATGGGCTGAAAACGCCTGTTTTGGGACTCTGCAGAGAAAGTGTTTGCAGACTGCTGAATCCACACACGGGTTTAACTCTGGAAGTTGAGTGCACACATTGACAACCGTTCTGTTAGATAGCTGCGTTTTGGATTTAGAAGCAGATATTTCCCTGTGATTACTGCTGTTTCTTCCATATGCCGGTAAATGGGCTGAAAACGCCTGTTTTGGGACTCTGCACAGAAAGTGTTTGCAGACTGCTGAATCCACACACGGGTTTAACTCTGGAAGTTGAGTGCACACATTGACAACCGTTCTGTTAGATAGCTGCGTTTTGGATTTAGAAGCAGATATTTCCCAGTGCTTACTGCTGTTTCTTCCATATGCCGGTAATGGGCTGAAAACGCCTGTTTTGGGACTCTGCAGAGAAAGTGTTTGCAGACTGCTGTATCCACACACGGGTTTAACTCTGGAAGTTGAGTGCACACATTGACAACCGTTCTGTTAGATAGCTGCGTTTTGGATTTAGAAGCAGATATTTCCCTGTGCTTACTGCAGTTTCTTCCATATGCCGGTAATGGGCTGAAAACGCCTGTTTTGGGACTCTGCAGAGAAAGTGTTTGCAGACTGCTGAATCCACACACGGGTTTAACTCTGGAAGTTGAGTGCACACATTGACAACCGTTCTGTTAGATAGCTGCGTTTTGGATTTAGAAGCAGATATTTCCCTGTGCTTACTGCTGTTTCTTCCATATGCCGGTAATGGGATGAAAACGCCTGTTTTTGGACTCTGCACAGAAAGTGTTTGCAGACTGCTGAATCCACACACGGGTTTAACTCTGGAAGTTGAGTGCACACATTGACAACCGTTCTGTTAGATAGCTGCGTTTTGGATTTAGAAGCAGATATTTCCCTGTGCTTACTGCTGTTTCTTCCATATGCCGGTAATGGGCTGAAAACGCCTGTTTTGGGACTCTGCAGAGAAAGTGTTTGCAGACTGCTGAATCCACACACAGGTTTAACTCTGCAAGTTGAGTGCACACATTGACAACCGTTCTGTTAGATAGCTGCGTTTTGGATTTAGAAGCAGATATTTCCCTGTGCTTACTGCTGTTTCTTCCATATGCCGGTAATGGGCTGAAAACGCCTGTTTTGGGACTCTGCACAGAAAGTGTTTGCAGACTGCTGAATCCACACACGGGTTTAACTCTGGAAGTTGAGTGCACACATTGACAACCGTTCTGTTAGATAGCTGCGTTTTGGATTTAGAAGCAGATATTTCCCAGTGCTTACTGCTGTTTCCTCCATATGCCGGTAATGGGCTGAAAACGCCTGTTTTGGGACTCTGCAGAGAAAGTGTTTGCAGACTGCTGAATCCACACACGGGTTTAACTCTGGAAGTTGAGTGCACACATTGACAACCGTTCTGTTAGATAGCTGCGTTTTGGATTTAGAAGCAGATATTTCCCTGTGCTTACTGCTGTTTCTTCCATATGCCGGTAATGGGCTGAAAACGCCTGTTTTGGGACTCTGCAGAGAAAGTGTTTGCAGACTACTGAATCCACACACCGGTTTAACTCTGGAAGTTGAGTGAACACATTGACAACCGTTCTGTTAGATAGCTGCGTTTTGGATTTAGAAGCATATATTTCCGTGTGCTTACTGCTGTTTCTTCCATATGCCGGTAATGGGCTGAAAACGCCTGTTTTGGGACTCTGCAGAGAAAGTGTTTGCAGACTGCTGAATCCACACACGGGTTTAACTCTGGAAGTTGAGTGCACACATGGACAACCGTTCTGTTAGATAGCTGCGTTTTGGATTTAGAAGCAGATATTTCCCTGTGCTTACTGCTGTTTCTTCCATATGCCGGTAATGGGCTGAAAACGCCTGTTTTGGGACTCTGCAGAGAAAGTGTTTGCAGACTGCTGAATCCACACACGGGTTTAACTCTGGAAGTTGAGTGCACACATTGACAACCGTTCTGTTAGATAGCTGCGTTTTGGATTTAGAAGCAGATATTTCCCTGTGCTTACTGCTGTTTCTTCCATATGCCGGTAATGGGCTGAAAACGCCTGTTTTGGGGCTCTGCAGAGAAAGTGTTTGCAGACTGCTGAATCCACACACGGGTTTAACTCTGGAAGTTGAGTGCACACATTGACAACCGTTCTGTTAGATAGCTGCGTTTTGGATTTAGAAGCAGATATTTCCCTGTGCTTACTGCTGTTTCTTCCATATGCCGGTAATGGGCTGAAAACGCCTGTTTTGGGACTCTGCAGAGAAAGTGTTTGCAGACTGCTGAATCCACACACGGGTTTAACTCTGGAAGTTGAGTGCACACATTGACAACCGTTCTGTTAGATAGCTGCGTTTTGGATTTAGAAGCAGATATTTCCCAGTGCTTACTGCTGTTTCTTCCATATGCCGGTAATGGGCTGAAAACACCTGTTTTGGGACTCTGCAGAGAAAGTGTTTGCAGACTGCTGAATCCACACACGGGTTTAACTCTGGAAGTTGAGTGCACACATTGACAACCGTTCTGTTAGATAGCTGCGTTTTGGATTTAGAAGCAGATATTTCCCTGTGCTTACTGCAGTTTCTTCCATATTCCGGTAATGGGCTGAAAACGCCTGTTTTGGGACTCTGCAGAGAAAGTGTTTGCATACTGCTGAATCCACACACGGGTTTAACTCTTGAAGTTGAGTGCACACATTGACAACCGTTCTGTTAGATAGCTGCGTTTTGGATTTAGAAGCAGATATTTCCCAGTATTTACTGCTGTTTCCTCCATATGCCGGTAATGGGCTGAAAACGCCTGTTTTGGGACTCTGCACAGAAAGTGTTTGCAGACTGCTGAATCCACACACGGGTTTAACTCTGGAAGTTGAGTGCACACATTGACAACCGTTCTGTTAGATAGCTGCGTTTTGGATTTAGAAGCAGATATTTCCCTGTGCTTACTGCTGTTTCTTCCATATGCCGGTAATGGGCTGAAAACGCCTGTTTTGGGACTCTGCACAGAAAGTGTTTGCAGACTGCTGAATCCACACACGGGTTTAACTCTGGAAGTTGAGTGCACACATTGACAACCGTTCTGTTAGATAGCTGCGTTTTGGATTTAGAAGCAGATATTTCCCTGTGCTTACCGCTGTTTCTTCCATATGCCGGTAATGTGCTGAAAACGCCTGTTTTGGGACTCTGCAGAGAAAGTGTTTGCAGACTGCTGAATCCACACACGGGTTTAACTCTGGAAGTTGGGTGCACACATTGACAACCGTTCTGTTAGATAGCTGCGTTTTGGATTCAGAAGCAGATATTTCCCTGTGCTTACTGCAGTTTCTTCCATATTCCGGTAATGGGCTGAAAACGCCTGTTTTGGGACTCTGCAGAGAAAGTGTTTGCAGACTGCTGAATCCACACACGGGTTTAACTCTTGAAGTTGAGTGCACACATTGACAACCGTTCTGTTAGATAGCTGCGTTTTGGATTTAGAAGCAGATATTTCCCAGTGCTTACTGCTGTTTCTTCCATATGCCGGTAATGGGCTGAAAACGCCTGTTTTGGGACTCTGCAGAGAAAGTGTTTGCAGACTGCTGAATCCACACACGGGTTTAACTCTGGAAGTTGAGTGCACACATTGACAACCGTTCTGTTAGATAGCTGCGTTTTGGATTTAGAAGCAGATATTTCCCTGTGCTTACTGCAGTTTCTTCCATATGCCGGTAATGGGCTGAAAACGCCTGTTTTGGGACTCTGCACAGAAAGTGTTTGCAGACTGCTGAATCCACACACGGGTTTAACTCTGGAAGTTGAGTGCACACATTGACAACCGTTCTGTTAGATAGCTGCGTTTTGGATTTAGAAGCAGATATTTCCCTGTGCTTACTGCTGTTTCTTCCATATGCCGGTAATGGGCTGAAAACGCCTGTTTTGGGACTCTGCACAGAAATTGTTTGCAGACTGCTGAATCCACACACGGGTTTAACTCTGGAAGTTGAGTGCACACATTGACAACCGTTCTGTTAGATAGCTGCGTTTTGGATTTAGAAGCAGATATTTCCCTGTGCTTACTGCTGTTTCTTCCATATGCCGGTAATGGGCTGAAAACGCCTGTTTTGGGACTCTGTACAGAAAGTGTTTGCAGAATGCTGAATCCACACACGGGTTTAACTCTGGAAGTTGAGTGCACACATTGACAACCGTTCTGTTAGATAGCTGCGTTTTGGATTTAGAAGCAGATATTTCCCAGTGCTTACTGCTGTTTCCTCCATATGCCGGTAATGGGCTGAAAACGCCTGTTTTGGGACTCTGCAGAGAAAGTGTTTGCAGACTGCTGAATCCACACACGGGTTTAACTCTGGAAGTTGAGTGCACACATTGACAACCGTTCTGTTACATAGCTGCGTTTTGGATTTAGAAGCAGATATTTCCCTGTGCTTACTGCTGTTTCTTCCATATGCCGGTAATGGGCTGAAAACGCCTGTTTTGGGACTCTGCAGAGAAAGTGTTTGCAGACTGCTGAATCCACACACCGGTTTAACTCTGGAAGTTGAGTGAACACATTGACAACCGTTCTGTTAGATAGCTGCGTTTTGGATTTAGAAGCATATATTTCCGTTTGCTTACTGCTGTTTCTTCCATATGCCGGTAATGGGCTGAAAACGCCTGTTTTGGGACTCTGCAGAGAAAGTGTTTGCAGACTGCTGAATCCACACACGGGTTTAACTCTGGAAGTTGAGTGCACACATTGACAACCGTTCTTTTAGATAGCTGCGTTTTGGATTTAGAAGCAGATATTTCCCTGTGCTTACTGCTGTTTCTTCCATATGCCGGTAATGGGCTGAAAACGCCTGTTTTGGGATTCTGCACAGAAAGTGTTTGCAGACTGCTGAATCCACACACGGGTTTAACTCTGGAAGTTGAGTGCACACATTGACAACCGTTCTGTTAGATAGCTGCGTTTTGGAT